>NC_069375.1:5783484-6086515 GCF_021730395.1 Mercenaria mercenaria | reverse complement strand
TGAGTTATCACCCGGAAACCGTTTTACTGTTCCTGGTCCCTGTGACCTTGACCTTTGACCTACTGATCTCGAAATCAATAGGGGTCATCTGCTGGTGATGAACAACCTCCCTATTAACTTTCACGATCCTAGGCCCAAGCAATCTTGAGTTATCATTCGGAAACCGTTTAACTGTTCTGGGTCACTGTGACCTTGATCTTTGACATACTGACCTCAAAATCAATAGGGGTCATCTGCTGGTGATGACCAACCTCCTTATCAACTTTCATGATCCTAGGCCAAAGCGTTCTTGAGTTATCACCCGGAAACCGTTTAACTGTTCAGGGTCACTGTGACCTTGACCTTTGACATACAGATCTCAAAATCATTAGGGGTCATCTGCTGGGGATGAGCAACCTCCCTATCAACTTTCATGATCCTAGGCCCAAGTGTTCTAGAGTTATCATCCAGAAAAGGATTGGTCTACATACCGACCAAAAGATCGACGGACAGACCAACAAACCGACATCTGCAAAACAATATACCCCTCCTTCTTTGAAGGGGGACATAATCACTGCAGCATGATGCTTGTACTACCAAAATGAAACACTGTGAATATGGCCGAATGTTTGACCTTTTGAGACCCATTATTAAATAATACTGCAGGAATATTACTAGGGCTGTCATCGATAGAAACGATATCGATGTATCAACGATATTTTTTTGTCGATCGATTATCGATTCCCATTTTCAAAAATCGATATTTTACAGAGAGAAACTAGAGCTATCACTAAAGGTGATGAATGTACCCCCCCGCATGCACTGACACAATACACTGCAATTTGACGCACACAAGATTGCATAATTATGTGGACTGTATGTATATAGACCGTATGTATACAGTATAGTAACAAAAAACAAAGTCCCATAACAATGCAGAATATTTATCTAAAAGAATGTAACATGCACCATGCACAACTACTGTTGGTACTGATCACTTGTGTGAAGTTTCATTAAATTGTGTGCAAGGGTTTGGTAGATTAGGCACACACAAGATTGCATATGCAGACTGTATGTACATAGTATGTTAACAAGAAACAAAGTCCCATAACTCTGCAATTTTTGTTGCTGAAAGAACATAACATGCCCCATGCACAACTACTGTTGTTACTGATCACTTGTGTGACGTTTCATTAAATTGTGTCAAGGGGATGAGGAGAGATGGTGCACACAAGATTGTGTCTATGTATATAGTATAGTAACAAAAAAACAAAGTCCCATAACTCTGCAAATTTTTTTTCTGAAAGAACCTAACATGCCCCATGCACAACTACTGTTGTTACTGATCACTTGTGTGAAGTTTCATTAAATTGTGTCAAGGGGATGAGGAGAGATGGTGCGCACAAGATTGTGTCTATATATACAGTATAGTAACAAAAAAAAAATCAAAGTCCCATAACTCTGCAAATTTTTTTTCTAAAAGAACCTAACATGCCCCATGCACAACTACTGTTGGTACTGATCACTTGTGTGAAGTTTCATTAAATTGTGTAAAAGGGGATGAGGAGAGATGGTGCGCACAAGATTGTGTCTATGTATATAGTATAGTAACAAAAAAAACAAAGTCCCATAACTCTGCAAATTTTTTTTCTAAAAGAACCTAACATGCCCCATGCACAACTACTGTTGGTACTGATCACTTGTGTGAAGTTTCATTAAATTCTGTCAAGGGGATAAGGAGAGATGGTGCGCACAAGATTGCGTCTACGGACAGACAGACAGACAGACAAACAACCTGAAACCAGTATACCCCCCCTTACAATTTTGTTGTCGGGGGGTACAAAAACTATCCAGATAAACATTCAGACCCTCAAAAACAATTAAGCTTACAAAGTTGTAAATTTAGATAAATGCAAAAGAGAAGTGAAGGCAAAATAAAAATGAAAGATTTTATTAATTTTTATTTGTTTCTTTTATTTTCATAAATACAAGTACAACACAATCAAACAGTAATATAAAAAGTAGGCAATAAAACTAAAAATAGCATTTACAGGAAGGTATATAGTATGCATATGAACAAATAGGTTGTTAATCTAACTTAATAATCGATATATCGATGTATCATCGATATTTGTCTTCTGATATATCGGTATCGTCGATATGCCTAAGACCCAATCAATGACAGCCCTAAATATTACACTAACAAATGAGGTAACATCTGTCTTCAACCAAAATGTGTATGCAAATCACACATACAACTGAAATTATAGAAATGACATAGGGTTGGAGTTACTGCCCTTGATGTGGGAGGTACAGACCTATCTCGTGTGAATGACACACATTTCTTAACATGCTCAACATTTGTGTAAACTTTCCTAACGTTTCACTGGATTCTCTTCTATCATTTAAACGTCAGTTACAGCTGAGAGAATTGTAAATGATGGATAGATATACTAACAAAGGGGGATATAATAATAAAGTAACCACTTTTTTAATAAAACTAAATGAACTTCATGCATAACTTTTACACAAACAAATGAACTAAATTTCAAGCTTTTAATACTTTTTCTTGGACGGCATAACCTGAAATATTACACCTGAACATGAAGACACAGTACAGTACAGTATCAAGTATATCTTAATGATCCATACCCTATCTTTGATTAACATCCTCTTCATGCCATTAAAACAGAACACGGAGAAGGGCCTTGATGCCAACACCATCTTCAGTTAGATGTGGCTCACTCCGCTTTGTATGTACCGCTGTTCCAGAGTAAAATTGCCGAGACAGGTGTTCATTGGAAAGAGCATCAATACTAGTATTGAACTTACATTTAAAAAAATTTCTAGAAACAAACGAAACAAAATATTTCCTATCATTCAATGTAATTACATGTTATTCATATCTCTCGTGTAGTACTTCATTTCTGGCTTTAACATTCTATTTATGTATAATCTTTTCCTCTATGTATTATTTGTTTGTTTGTTTGTTTTGGGTTTAACGCCGTTTTTCAACAGTATTTCAGACATGTAACGGCGGGCAGTTAACCTAACCAGTGGTCCTGGATTCTGTACCAGTACAAACCTGTTCTCCGCAAGTAACTGCCAACTTCCACACATGTATCAGAAGTGGAGGACTAATGATTTCAGACACAATGTCGTTTATCAAATAGTCACGGAGAACATACGCCCAGCCTGAGGACTGAACTCACGACCCCGCGATCCGTAGACCAAACGCTCTACCTACTGAGCTAAGCGGGTGGGCTTCTATGTATTAAGAGGTAAGCATAATACAGATGTAAACTTACGTAAGAGAATCTTTCATATCCTCCATCATTTCCTCCCTCGCCTTTGCCTCGTACCCAGCACGATCTAACTGCTTCTCCAGGTCTGCAATCCTCTCTAGAGAATCCTGGTGCATATCCTGTAATACACAAGTTATAATCTTACAATGATTGTAAGCAATTTCACATGCTAAATGAAAAACAAAATATATGTGAAAAAACTATGGATGAATTTATCGGTACAAGGTGCAAGTCTTGGTGCATATCCTTTCAACACATGGTTTACTCCCATAGTAAAATTATGCAGATTTTATGTGAAAAATACATAAGGTGTGTAAATAAGATATCTAGTATTACTACCATAAGCTGCCTAAGTGGTGTTTCTTATTTAAAATACCAATAACTCTTCATCAATTTAGTTCATGGATGGGATAAATTATAAAGATCACACAATTATGCGTGCTAACCAAGTGAAGCCAATGTGAAGGCTAACATACTGTGCAATAATTCAATATCTTGGACAAGAAATATTGTCGTTTTTGGCTAAAACAAGCTATTGCATGGGGACAGGAAATTGTGCAGTTCAGCTTTTACAGACAACACAAACTGGAATTTTAATTGTTTGTTTGTGCTTAATTTCATACATTGATGCAACCACAAAATAAATGAATATCAGGCCCCAACAGTTACTAACGGTTTCACCATAGCAACAGCTGTCTAATAACAGGACACAAATCTTCTAAAGATCAGTTAGATCTGCTAGATTACTTTACGTCATCTCATAAAATGAAATTTGTAGTATAAAGCAAAGACCTTTAGACCACCTATTAAGTATAACATGGACACAAATAATATATTGACATCAACATGATTGTGTGTTATTCCAGATGTTTCTTTGTTCCTAGTATATGAAGCTAACAGACACCTGTGATTCACTTTTACCTGTAATCTCTTGATTTCAATGTCAAGGTCAGTGACAAGTTGTAACTGCTGTTCCATATCAGCATTCTTCTGGTGAAGCTGGTCCTCAAAATCTGTCACTGTAATACATGAGGTTTTTTTGGTTATATTGAAACAGATTTGTATACTAGTTCTGAATTGTATTTTCTACATAATGACCCTTCGCTTCTATTTTTCTGATGCGTATGGGAATGATAACAATTGTATAGTATGACAAAAAGTAAACTTTCATACAATAATGACGGGCAGGTATGCCCTCTTAGTCTAGTAGGTGTGTGCTAATATAAATGAATAATGACTTCTTATACCAGAATTCTGAGATGTATTACATGCACACAGGCAGACGTCTATTTACAGAAAGCTTTTGATGTGAAATTTATTACTTCTGGTAGAATTGATAGTTTGAAAATGCTAAAATACTATACCAAGTTCAATTTTTTGTTCTAACTGCACCCTTATATCTCTGAGATCTCTCTCCAGTTTGGAGACACGTTCAGTCTTCACTTCCTGATCTTGTTGTTCATCATGTAGCTGCGAGTCCAGCAGTTCTATCTCTGTTGACAACTTGCTTCTCTCTTCCTCTACATGCCTGAACGTTATACAATATATTTAATATTTAACAATCACTTTGAGAAAATATTCATTACAAAACTGAAATGTTTTCATTAGGTGTTCAAATGTTTAATGGATATAAGTGTAAAAACAATGAAAAACATTATAGTGAATGAAAACTTTCCAACTGTCAAGCTTTAAAAATCTCCCAAGGTTCAGATACCTTGGTAGAGCCACTGACCGCTGGCAACTTGATGGCAGTAAAAGAGGCTTATTTTGATAAAAAAAAAAACCTGACTGAGGACTCGGGGTTTGAAGTCTGACCATTTAGACTTAAGAATGTCAAATATTCAGGATGCCAAAACTTTGTCTAAAGCACGTCACCACTCATAACAATCTGCAGAGCTGGCTATTGGCACAGAATAAATATTTTTATTTCACACCTATATATTTTTAACCAATTGGTAGCTTTTCTTTTTATCATGTGACAATACAATAGAAACCAGTTTTGTATTGTTTGTCACATGTACTTAAGTATACTATATTATAATAGTAACATCTGAAATCTACAATCCACAAACTCCATATTTTTTCATATTGGACTCCAGTCCAAAAAATCCATATCTTTTTCATATTGGAAGGGACAACCTCCGATTCCTTATAAGATTTGAAATTACATGTACTTGCCTTGTATATAGCGACAGCAGTAAATATTTTTTGAAAAAATTCGATAACTTTCTTATTTTTGAACGAAACATGTTTAGTGTAAGCACTCAATTTCTTAGTTAGAACATTTCCTATCCCATTATCATGGTTTTGGTTCAAAATTTCACAAAGTTGTTTTCGAAATTTTTTGCACTGAGAGTAGATCTTTATCAGAGAAGAACGTATTTTATATTAATGTGTGTTGTTTGCGAGTTAAAATGTATGAAGTTTTGTTTTCTACATCTATCTTTTTATGGTGAAAATAAAGAGGTAATTTAACAGTGTTGAGTACAATACTGAATTCAATTGGACTCGTACACAGCAGCATTCACCTCGTCAAAATATGGGTTATTACTGCTGTGTACTCGTCCACGAGAATTCAGTATTGTACTCAACACTGTTCTTCTTCTTCTCGTTTGCAATACTCAACACTGTTAAATAACCTCATAATCCTACACTCATACAAGATATAGCACAAAATCGGCCTGCCTAATAAACTTTGCTTTATCTAGTCAGTGTCAAGATATCACTTTTGCGGGAACTTTTGAAATCACTTATTTTATCAAAATTTTGCATTGAAAGCGTCAACATTGTATAGGAAAATGAGTGGTCAAATTATAGGTTTTTATCCTGAAGCAAAAATGTTATTGCTATTTTTCACTTTTACAGCACTTCAGCTGGAAATTTTGAAAACACAGATTTTCCGAATTTTTCATAGAAACCGTTATCATTGTATTGGAAATGTTCTAACTAAGTGGTAATATCAAAAGTTTTTATTTAGAAACAAAAAAGTTACTGCAATTTTTCAATTTTATCCACAAATAGAATTGCACTTGCAAACGTCATATAGGCCGATGACGTCAAGTCTGCACGCTGTTGCTCTTTCAAACGACTTTTTCCCTATCTTCTGAACAGGTAGGATAAATAGAATATTAGATTACTGTCTGAAAATTTTTAATTTATTAGGCTCGTCTACCAAAAAATATAAGGCTCAGCACAGCCTCGCCTAATATATTTTCTTCAACTCACCTGATAAATTTAAATTTGTCAGACAGTAACCTAATATTCTCTATTTAAGCATTCTGCCTCTTTACTTTGTGTGCTACTTTAAGAATAACAGAAGAAGAAACAGGAGTCAAAGTTCCAGACTTCTGAAGTTGTTGAAAATGGGCCCTGATTTATCTTAGTTCCATTTGAGGTTGAAAATCCAAGATAGAATGGGACAACAGCAGTCTGTTTAACAACAAATGTAAAATCAATTTAAACTAAAATCATCTTACTTGAGAGTTTTAGTGAGTTCCTTAAGTTGACTAGTTTTCAGTTCTAAATCTTCACAAGCCTGTTTTAGTTTGGTCTCCATTGTTTGTTGATCACTCATCCACTGAGTGTTGCCCGTCAGTAACTGGTGCTCTAAGTTGGATATCTGTAACAGATTTTGTCATAAATATATATCAGAATCTAACACGTCAGAAGATATGCAGCATTCCATAAAAGCTGAAGCATTGTTCATGTCATAAGTTGATTTCATCAATATCATAAAGTTACATATATGAAACTGGCATGAACCACAGCCCTTCTGCTGGAGCTTTTAACAGAAATTCATCAACTAAATGTTATAAAATCAATCTCTTGGACTGGAAACCAGAAATATCTACAACTTTCTTGAAAAACAGAAGAATCTACTGTATAAATATATAACCTGTTCCTGTAGCTGGGCCTGGAATTCCTCGAGTTCATGTATACGTGATGTACCCTGTTGTAACATACTCTGTGCCTCGAGGACATCCTTCTCTAGCTGCTCACATTCCTGTGTCTTAACCTCCAACTCATGACCTTTCACCTTGTTTTCTTTACTCATATGGTTTATCTACAATGGTCAATATAGGAATATGATTTACTGGAATCCACTGACATTTATATGTAAACAAAGTCTGTTGTTTTTTTTTTTCACTTCTACTTTGCCTTTCACCTTATTGTCTTATTCAGATGTTTTTATAAGAAATACTAAAAATTTCTAACCTTTACTTGTGCTCTCTGTAACTAAACAAAACTTCTCTGTTAAACTAGTTTGCTAGTCGAGGAAGGTCCCTTATGATGCTGCAGGCACCTGTGTAGCGCTGATGACCTTTGGTAAGTCAGATAAACAACTTCCCTCATGTGAAAGAACTTAATAAATATCTAACAACTATCAAATTTTCATGTTTCTCTGAATCTATGTAAACATATACCTTATCTTCCCTCTCCTTGATCTCCCTGTCATAGAACTCCTTTGATTCCTCGAGAGCACCTATATATGTTCTGATCTCCTTTTTACACATGTTCAATGCTGACTGCAGTTGTTTAATCTGCTCTGTACTATCTCTGGACTGTGACTCTAACTCACGTAAAATATCTCGACTCTGATCTGTCTTCTCCTTCAGGTCCTTTGCAAACAGACAGACAAAGATAAATATTGTGTTCGTACAGACAGGTAGAATCAAATATTTGCAGGTATAAACCTAACAATGGGACAGAAATTAAGATAAAACAGATAATGGTACATTAAGTAAATAGCCAATGTGTCTATGTCTTTACTACACATCAGCTTAAACCAAAATTGTACTGCACTGCATATGTTTCATTGGTAACTGGAAACTGTGAAATCATTTAATTTTGTTGGCATGAAATTTCGTGGTTTTGGCCAAAACGGCTGTTTCGTGGGGACGTAAATTCAAAGATTTTCAATTTTTGAAAAAAAAATTTTTTTTCATGATTTCCCCAGGAATATATCTAGTATGTCCTTTTGTTCTTCCATGTGAAACCTGCACATGTCAAACAGCACTAATATGGTTACGGAATTTGCAATCTACGCTGCGGGAGATTAGCGAGTGATCATGTGCCAATTACAGACTGCGTTATCTATAATTATATGACCCCTAATTAAATTTGCAAAATCTAATGAAACTGTGAAATATTCAATAAGAAAAGTCGGCGCACATTAAAAAGTATCAAAACTAGACTTTCATCTGAATGTTTTTTGCAAAATGAATGCACGTCTGCATCTTAAATTATAACCTGTTGAATTTTTATGTAAATTGGGTAATAATGCATCGGATGCAAATCTAGCAATTAATTTATAATAATTATTTAATAGTCCCAAAGTAACAGTAGTTTACTACGTGTCAGTAAAAATAAAGGCTAGTGTATAAACATTGCAGAGCGGTGCCGAAAAAACCCAACAAATAACAGCTACAGAATAGTGCAGTTGGCACATGACGTTACGTCAAACTTCTATTTTTAGTATCTACTTTTACTCTGACCAGCATGTCGTAAACAAACCAAGGTTAAATGAAAGTCGGTTTTGTTCCAACACATACCTATGTTTATCGTTGATGGAGCCTCAATAAACTACACAAAAGCTGCAGGTCAGTACTGCAGCATGTACACAACTACGGATCAGGTCAGACGGCTATGGTGTCTTTTTTGGCGAAACTGCCTATAATTAATATTATCGCGGGCACAATTTGTTCGCTGGAACTTAATTTCGTGGTTGAGCTAAACCATGAAATCCATGAAAATTAATCCCCCACGAATAATAATGATTTCACAGTATTTAGTGACATGGTACATGTGTTTTATCAGAATAATTGACGTATATGGCTTACACTCTTTGTTCTGGCAAGTTCCTGTTCTGTTTCATGTAGGTAATGATTCTTGTCTGAGATTTCCCGCCGTAAAATGTCCGTCTGCTTCTCCCACTCCAGGGCCTGGCTAGCTTTGTTCTCAGCTCTCTCTTGTAACTGTTATAAAACAGGAAACAGAAATATGAAGTTGATCTATATACTGCAAAAATCTTCATTTAACAAGGATAAGTCACTGCATTATTTTGGCTAAGAAGGTCCAAAAAAGGCAAGAAATATGGTCATTCTAAATTTAAGAAATCATTCTTACATAAGTTCAACAGATTTAAAATAATTATTTTTTGACACACTAGATTACTGTGCAGACTTATATATAAATATTTGTGTTCACTTAGTTATTTCTCGGAGTAAAGCACACACAAACTGCAACGTTTTAATGATTCGTGAATTTCATATTACTGGTAGTTAACCCCATAAAGGTCATAGGGCAAATTTTCAGTTTTTATATCATGGAAGCAGAAGCAAGGTGACCTTCTACATATCATTAGACAAGGGCATGCTCCTTGGTAGAATTTCTAAGGTTCTGTAAATCCCTGAAGTTGTTCGAACATAAATGAATACTGGGAAAGAATCTGAGGTCAACAAACTTAACATGACATGCACTACTTGACACCATGGAATTTTTTGTGAGCAAATATCAGCTTACAATTTCAATCTGTTTCTGGTAGTCCTGACACTGTTCTTTATGTATTTTCTGTATCCTCTCTCTCTCCTCCTGGGCAATATCTACCCCACCCTGTTTCTCCCTCAATTCCTTGTGCAGTGCCTGAGCCTCATCTTCACGTGCTGTGATCTCCTCCTCTAGATGCTTGATTCTAGAAGCTTGATGCGTGCACTGCGAGGTTTTCTCCTGTAGTTGTTCTTCAAGGCTAGATATCCGACTGCTTTTATCACGCAACTGAGCAATGAAAAATAGATTGTTATAAATGACATTTTAAAGAATCACTTTATCTTCACGTTTTGGTCTTTATACACAGGTTAAACAATATTGTATTTTACCATTCTAAAAATCTATTCTTCATTGCTAAATCCAATGAATCCCTATCATTTTACTTTTTATTCACAAGTAACAAATCAATGACATATGACCTAAATTGTAACACTGTATCTCTAAACCAAAGAGAACAAACAAAACAAGAGCTGTCAGATGACAGCGTGCTTAGCTATTTAAAGCTCTTCCACCTAACACAAGCTTACATACAAAAGCTCAAGCAAAATTTTCTAAGGAGAAAAATGACCATAGTTTTGCTCAAATACAATCATGAGTTATGAAACTTGTTATGTGAGGTTACCTCTTAATGCTAAAGACTTGTGGAGAATCTGAAAAATATTTGGTCAAGTAATTCCTGAGAAACATGCTTACATACAAAACTGTCATAAAATTTCTGTGTTGAAAAGGAGGATAATTTTGACGAAATAAAAATTAGAGTTATGTAGCCTGCCAATGAGGTTACTGCATAATGCCACCAAAAACTGTGTATAGTTTGAAAGCATTAGGCCTAGCAGTTTCAGAGAAACTGCTTACATGCAAAACTAAGCTGAGAAACCTGAATACATGAAAAACTATCCTGATATTGAGGTTTATTTTATGATGCTGAAGACATGTGTGAAGTTTGAAAGCATTTGGCTAAGTTGTTTCTGAGAAACCTGCTTACAAGCAAAACTTCAACCTTTCGTGACACAAAAGCTCTACTATCTGAAAATTTCAAATTGTCAAGCTAAAAGCCAAGACATGACAGGAATTTACCAATCTAGACATAAATCTAGAGGCATGCCTCTCTATCTTGATATCAATTAGAAAACAGATACCTTTCTATCAAGTTTTGTGACTTCTATTGCCTTGTCATTGACCTGTTCCTGCAGTTCAACAAGCTGTGAGTTTCTCTGATTGATACGAAGCTCAAATGATGAGTTCTCAGAGTCTCTATCCGACATCTCACGACGTAAATCTTTCACTTGTGACATCAGCCTATCTCGCTCCGCCGTCAATTTGTTAACCATGGAATCCAGCTCTTGTGATTGTTCAGCACCTTTAATCAAAATCACATTCACCAGTCACAATTTAGTCATCAAATTTATTTTTTATGTCACATTTCTTTGATTTATAAACATACTAAGTTGGGTATCATTCGTTCCAGTTTTATTCTGCAATTTTAAAGACAATGGCGAGATAAGTGTTGTGAAGAAATTCCCCCTTCATAGTTTGATGTTCATACAGTAATAATGTATTTTTCTGTTTCTGAAACTTTTATAAAATATCTTTATATCCCCATAGTGATGAATAAAATCGGGTTATAAATAAACATGAGCAAAGCCTGTTAAAATGTGAACTAACTTCTCTGATTTTTCTCTATCATGTTTTGGAGATCTGTGCGTAGATTTTCTATCAGACCAGACTGGTCATCTACTTGTCTTTCCTGTAGACTGGCATGCAATCTCTGGATTTCTGCATCTTTCATCGCCAATTTTAACCTGTACGAGAAATAGACAATAAACAGGTATCACAACAGGTTTCCAATTTTCAAGGTTGCTTTTATACTTTAATATATACAATGTATCTAAATCAAAGTGGCAAATTTGTTTAGGAATGTTTATATTAGATGAATAGTAAGATTGTTATTCCCAGAAATAATACTTCATTGAAAATATTTGCCTCTATAAAACATTGTCCTGATTAAATCTAAATTTCCATTTTAAAAATCATCTCAATGAATCTAAAACTCTCTAAACTGATTCTAGAATATTAAAGTAATACATTTTCCTATAAACAGATACCATATACAGAATGTGCCCAAACAGAGCTTAAATAAACTGATAAACAACATTATTACAATAATATGTATATATTTTCAATTGAAGTTAGTTACGAAATTTGTGTTTATGTCAAATAGGCTGTTTGATAATGAACTATTACTGTATCAAAAATATACCTGATTCACATGAACTTACCTGAGATCAGACAGTATACTCTTGGCAGATGCTGTGTTGGACTCGGCACCTGCGGTAGATTTCTGGAATGAAGCTGTTGATGAGATATCAGGACCCTGTCTCAGACTGAAGTTTCCACTGTCATTTACACTAAAACTGTTGTTACGCTGAAACAGTTACAGTCAAATCTGATTATAATATACAACATTTTAGATTAATCAAAGCATTGCTTATGTGTATGCATCTTACAGAGAACTTTATACTGTTATATAGCATCCATATAAAGGTTTTATTATAAAACCAATGTCTCTCTTATGTTTAATCTACACTAAAAATATTCTGCAATACTTCTAAAAATAACTTCCATACAAGCGTTTTCCCAATACTCTGGACAGCGTGGATAAAAAACCTCGCTAGCGCTCATGCTGCCTCTCAAATTTCAGAAAAACCTCGTCTTACACAGGCAGTCATATATGATTCTTATATGCACAACTTACACTAGAAGGTCTGCTGCTGTATGTCTGCTGTACTTGTTGGGCGAGCTGTTCTAACTGTGTCAACATTGTACGGCTTTCTTCTATCTCCTGTTGGCACTGTGCCAACTGCTGCTGTTGACAATCCACTTCTTTGCGTAACTGTCCATTCTCAAACTGTAAACTCTCCATTAACTCTGAATCTCCCTCTAATCTTGCTGTAAACATTTACAAGAAAAATGGTCCAATATCCTGTTTATAGATTTCAAAATTTCAATACTGTTTGGAACCAATGTTTGCTATAAGAATCTTCCACAAGTCTCAGATGCAGGCTGGAATATCCAGCTCGAGGAAACTGTTTAGATAGGGATAATGCTCTGCTGAGTTACTGTATCCAAAAGTTTGATATTTCAATATGCACATTCAGCTTAGAATAACAATAGCTCCCTTTTGCCTATCAACATTCTACAAATTACTCTAGAATTCAATTTTAGAAAATGGATTTCTTTATTAAAAAGCACTTTTTGCAAGTAATAACAAAAGAATTAACATATTCATAAAAAATTGAGACATTCATTCTTAAATAACATAAATATTCATTTACAGCATAAGAATTATTTACATCGAAGGGTATAAGACGAGTTTTCCAGCACTAGTGAAAAATCACCAGAAACTTCAGTTGTATGTAAAAATAGATCTTTCTGTAACTTACTTCTTTTTGCAAAAAAGCAGAAACATACCAGGATAAAATGCTTATTCAGAAACATTCCCAGGCACTGTTTAAAAGTAACTCTCCTACACTGGCACAAGGAAGTGTTTTACCAAATTTCTGCTTTTCCATTTAAGTAAAACTTCTAGACAGTAAAAACTTAAACACAAAATACCTGGATTAAGATACAGTTTGTAAAGAACAAAATATTTTTCAATGAAGATAACACAAAGAATATTTTCTTACAAATTTTCTGTGTGAGTTTAGATATCTGTGTGCGCAATTCATTATTCTGTTCTTCTATATCAGTTTTATTCTCCTCCTCTACTTCCTGTAATGACTGAAGACGTCTGAAATACATTTACAACAAAAGTTGAAAAACCTGAATATACAATATTATTATGCTTTATTCTCCTCCTCTACTTCCTGTAATGACTGAAGACGTCTGAAATACATTTACAACAAAAGTTGAAAAACCTGAATATACAATATTATTATGCTTGATAGTTTAGGACTATATTTCAAAAGATCAGTATCAGTAGTTATAAAGGGGGTTTCACATACTGGATAGCACCTGAAGTATGCTGGGTAACAACATACCCATCTAGTTCAAACACAATTCTTTCGAAAATGGACATATCTCATATGACAATCTGAAGTATGTAAACAATGTCAACCATTCAAGCATGCTTCAGGAATGCACTGTCCAAGGTCAATATACTAATGAAATCAGTGGATAAAAGTTCTTTGCAGACAATGCAAGTGTAAAAACTTTATAAATATAATTTCTGAGTACATTACAAAACTACAAATATTACAATTACCTCTGAATACCAACTAGGAAATGATATAAACTGAAAGGCAACATGTATAACACTTTACCTGATGTCTTCTTGTTGAGTTTTGACCTTGTTTTGGAAGTAGGACAGCCTCTCAATGAGTTCTTCACGTTCTCTGTTAGCGTGTGACAGGCTGTCTCGCAGTCGGTCCTCATTCTCTTCATACTGCAATAACACAATAACTGTCTATCATATACTATACACTTATTACTTAGTCAGAAAGAAATGATTTCTACTTTAGTATTAGGTGCAGTATTATACATCAATAGTAAAATGATTTATAACGGAGGAAAAGAAATCAACCCAAACATTACTAAGTAAACTCGATTCACAATAGAATGATTTTAACAATATTGTTAAACTCTATTACACATCATTATTACAGTAACAGTCTCCTAACAACATGGCGGCAATGAAAATTAATCTACTGAAAAACCAAAATACACAAAACACAATGGTAACAATACTTGTTGTAATAAAATTGTAAAAGTTTACCTTTTTTAATCTGTCATTTGTTTTCTTCTGATACTCTTCTAGTGAATCTTGTGCTTCTAGAAAATTCTGCATGGCATCATCTCTCTGTGTCTCCAAACTAAAGATAAAAGTTTACTGGTTACGATCAACTGATTTATGCAATAGACAAAAACACCTGTTACACATCTGAATCAAAATCAATTTTTCTACAAGTTTCCTTTTCATGCTGTCTGTACAAATATGTCTTTACCAAAAAGGGCAGTTCAGTATGGAAAATTGTCTATTTCAAAAGGGCAGTTCATTGGAAAATGCTATTAACTGTAACAGCAAACAGGAAGATAAGCTTTTGCTTTTAACAATCTCAATTTTTAGTTCAGGTATCGTTCCACATGTCAATCCACATGTTCCCATGACAACAAGCAGGAAACTATGACAACATACAGGTAACCAAGACAACATATGTGTAACCATGACGACATATAGGTAACCGTGCCAACAGATAACCATGACAACATAACTTAAGGTAACCATGACAGAGCCTGCACAAACCTTCTTCTCATCTTCCTTTCCTCGTACAGTTCACTGCGAGCTTCGTCAAGTTCTAACTGAGACTGTTTAGACTTTCGTTCTGACTGTAACATCTCCCGCTGACTTGTCTCATACCTCTCTTCAGCTTCCCTGTAGTAAACATAAAATTAAAACAAGAGCACCATCTTGCGGGTGCAGACGCTCATCTAATTTTTTTGTCTCTGTATAATAGAAATAATGACCTACCCATGATTTTCTAAGTCCAAAAGGGGCCATAATTCTTGCAACAAGCAATGCAGAGTTACGGTACTTGCTGTGCAGTGTCAGCTTTTAATGGCAACTAAATGCTCCAAGTTTTAAAGCATAGCTTTGACCATAAAGGAGATAAATTGACCTAAACGCAAAACTTAACAAAGAAATCTGATATTTTCTAAGTCCAAAAGGGGCCATAATTCTTGCAAAAAGCAGGATGGAGTTTGTTTAATGTCTATAAATCTTATGATATTTAAAGTCAGGCACAATTCTTTATTTAAACTTTTATGAAATACACAAGTGAAGGGAATTCAGATCCGACACTGCCACTAAAACATTGAGCTGACTCAAGCTAACTATCATGAAACCACCTTAGATCTCCTTTGCCAATGAAGAAGCTTAATTTAAACTTCAATTATCAAGCATCAAGGTGTTTAAAAATCGATAAGAGTGATACATGATTACATATAAAAACAGCCAGTTACAATTCTGTTGTTTATCATTTCTTTTCTGCAGTATCAACAAAATACTCCATTAAAAGGACTGTCTTTTGTAAAAAAAAAAAAAAAAAAAGTCAAGCAACAAAGAGATATTGGAAAAAAAAACACCTTGAAACTCAACTTGACATTTTAAATACTTAACTGACAAAATATTCAATATGTTGTCCCTGAAAGTTTACACATACATCAGTTACCTGAGTGCTTTGTCCTGAGATTCTGTCTCGGCTTGAAGTCCCAGTATCTTATCTTCCAGGTCTGGTACAGACTGGCGGAACTCATCTAACTCATAACTTAATTCTCTCACCTGTAAAAATACAGCTGAATAAGCAGTCTAAAATATGTTTCCATTTTGCCTGCCAACTCCCTAAGAAATTTTCAACCTCCACTGACCTTGGTTTCAAGTGGTCAACAGGATTTCAGTGAAGTACTAGCTATCAGTTATCCTACAATTCGAGTTCTTGATTTCTTACATGTACAACCTCTAAACTGGAACCTTGATGAACGAAAGAATTGAAACTTAATGTCTGTTACCAGCAGTCTCAAAGCAGTTATACGTCTCCCAGGAGATCAAACTCTACTTCCAAACTTGGAATTTGTTGGTTTCTGTACTCAGTTATACGTCTCCCAGGAGATCAAATCTACTTCCAAACTTGGAATTTGTTGGTTTCTGTACTCAGTTATACGTCTCCCAGGAGATCAAACTCTACTTCCAAACTTGGAATTTGTTGGTTTCTGTACTCAGTTATACGTCTCCCAGGAGATCAAACTCTACTTCCAAACTTGGAATTTGTTGGTTTCTGTACTCAGTTATACGTCTCCCAGGAGATCAAACTCTACTTCCAAACTTGAAATTTGTTGGTTTCTGTACTCAGTTATACGTCTCCCAGGAGATCAAACTCTACTTCCAAACTGGAATTTGTGGTTTCTGTACTCAGTTATACGTCTCCAGGAGATCAAACTCTACTTCCAAACTTGGAATTTGTTGGTTTCTGTACTCAGTTATACGTCTCCCAGGAGATCAAATCTACTTCCAACTTGGAATTTGTTGGTTTCTGTACTCAGTTATACGTCTCCAGGAGATCAAACTCACTTCCAAACTTGGAATTTGTTGGTTTCTGTACTCAGTTATACGTCTCCCAGGAGATCAAACTCTACTTCCAAACTTGGAATTTGTTGGTTTCTGTACTCAGTGAGCCATGAAGACAGAACTACTGACAAAAATTCTGTTCTGTGTGCATGTCATTTCAATAATGCATAATTACTGTACAATATGTCCATTAATATAATAATACCTTTGCCCTTGAAGCCTGCAGCTCAAATGATGTCTTTTCTACTTCATTCATCAACTTCTGATTCTGTATCAGCACTTTCTTGTTGGCCTCTTTCAAAAATCGAATCTATCAAACATAAAAATCCTGTCAAAATCCAAGCTGTATCTATTCAACATAAAAGGTGAAGAAAGCAAACTTAATCACATTTTGAAGAGCTTTTTCTATGGGTAATTTTTGCATTTTACATAAATCTACTTCAACATATCAATTTTCGAACCAAGAAATTAGTTTCCAACACAATAAGATATCTGCTTACATACATTTAAGAGCCTTTGCAATGTAGAAGGTATCAACTGATCAATTTGTAAATGATAAATACTTTTTAAGAGATTTACAAGTATGATGCATGGCAGGTATGACATTTGACTTTAAAATGTGAAATGAATCTCAACTTTTGGATACAGTGAAAAGTACTTTATAATAGCAATTTAATAAATCTACACTGCTTTTTCCACAATGCACAATGTAAAGTAAGTTTTGATGAGAAAAATGTAAACCTTTGCCCTATGGTCTTGTCTTTCATCTTCTATGTCACTTTGTTTACGTTCCCGTGGCGACGAATCAGACTCTTCCCGTGACTCTATCATCTCCAGTAAACCTGTCAAACGACTTTTTGCCTGCAGATAGTGTTATAAGTAAAATAATTATCATCTTTACCACCAAGTTATTTTCTTTTAAAAATATTATTTCAAGTTTATTGTAACCATATGATATCACCTTCAACTATATCTAAATTTCAGAAAAACTACCGGGTATGCTGTAAGTTGGAACTATTTCTAACACCTATCTATTTATTATGTGCTACTAATAAAGATATGAATACAATGAATTCAACACAAGATTTATTATTAGCAATATGGTGCGTTATCACTTGATCTACAGTCGAGCTACCGGTAATTTGTTTACAATGAAGAATCCTTACACAGTTATATGACATAGCTACCAGTATTATCAGTTCATACAATGTGCAACTGAACTGACTTGGTGTAAGGGTTCAGGCTTTAAGAATAATCCAGTGTCTTTCTGTGTTAGGGGAATGGTGGCAAGGCCTGTTTGGAGGGGAAAATCACGCCGAAACAACTAAGTTAAGGGAGCAATCACGGTGAAAAGAAAAATATTTTTCGCAAGCATGATACATTAAAAAAGAAAATGACTTAAAAGCACACTGTCTTGTGTTTTAAAATCGTATGGTTTTACATAATTATGTAGACCTACGAAGAGTTTTGGTTGAAGTATATAAAGAAATAATTAAAACAAATAAGGGGAATTCTTACAAAAAAATTACCAAAAATTGTGGTCACCAAAATGGCAAAAAAAAAGAAAGAAAGAGAAACACTGTAGTCTCAGATAGTTTAGATTCTGCCAGTTACTAGTATGAAGATGTTTTACAAATTTGAACTATTGATTAATTAATCTCTTGAATTAAATGAAAACTATAATATAAAATGAAGAGTTCTTACAGCTGGTCTGTTTGGAGTGCTACTAGGGGGCTGAACTCTTTCAAATCCAGCATAAGAGGAGTCAGGTAGAGTTGCCAAACCTGACTGCACGCTTTCTCTGTCATCTTCAAGATTATCATGGTAATCTGTGCCAGATATCGGACCCCTTCTTCTCGAATCCACTGATGTCACAGATATAAGGTCATCTATATCACTGAAAACAGAGTAAGAATCTGATTTCCCTTGCTGAAGTTTATTTCAACTACGAGATATAGAGATCATTGTCTCAAGAAAACAAATTTTATAGAACAATAAAAAGCAAAACATGTCATCTGCCTCTGTTCTATAAGAACATGCTAATTTTCAACAGTTTTCAGCTAAATAAAATGTTTTAATGAAATATGAATGTGATGATACATCTTTGGAACAAAGTTCAAAACTGTAAAATGACATTACCAAATTTAAGTTCCTGTATTAAAAACAATCATTCTGATGCCAAACATGTCTATAAAACATTAAAATTAAAAAAAATGTGTACTTTAAGGAGGCAGTATACCTTGTTACCAGGGTAAATTAAAATTAGTTGACCCATAGAAATTTATTGTATTTTGTGTAATTTAATGTTTTAGCTGCTACAATCTCAAGTTCATTTATCTCTGTCCCTTATCCAGGTTTGAAGTACATGACCCTCCAAAGGTATTTTAAATTGAAAGAAGTAGGAAAATACAGACATTTAACACTTTTCAGTGCATTTCAGTTTCACTGTTATCCGTAGAAGTCTGCGTAGTTGATAATTTTACTAAGGCGTAAAAAAAACAAGAGGGCCAAGATGGCCCTAGGTCGCTCACCTAAGAAACACTCCATAACAGTGTAAAACATGTTTGACCTAGTGATTTCATGGAAACAAATATTCTGACCAATTTTCATTAAGATTGGACCAAAAAATTGGTCTCTTGCGATAAAACAAGCATTTTCTTAGATATGACCTAGTTTTTGACCCTAGATGACCCATGTTCAAACTCGACCTAGATTTTATCAAGGCAATCATTCTGACCAAAATTCATGAAGATCAACTGAAAAATACAGCCTCTATCACATACAGAAGTTTTTTCTTTGATTTGACTAAGTGACCTAGTTTTTGACCTCAGATGACCCATATTCAAAATATTCAAATTCGACCTAGATTTCATTAAGGCAATCAACCTGACCAAATTTCATAAAAATCAATTGAAAAAAACAGTCTCTATCGCATACACAAGATTTTTCTTTAATTTGACCTAGTGACCTAGTTTTTGACCTCAGATAACCCATATTCAAAATTGACCTAGATTTCATCAAGGCAATCACTCTGACCAAATTTCATGAAGATCAATTGAAAAATACATCCTCTATTGCATACACAATGTTTTTCTTCGATTTGACTTAGTGACCTAGTTTTTGACCCCAGATGACCCATTTTTGAATTCGGCCTAGATTTTATCAAGGTAATCATTCTGGCTAAATTTCATGAAGATCAGTTGAAAAATACAGCCTCTATTGCATACACAAGGTTTTTCTTTGATTTGACCTAGTGACCTAGTTTTGATCCAGATGACCCATTTTCGAACTTGGTCTAAATTTCATCAAGGTAATCATTCTGACCAAAATTCATGAAGATCAATTGAAAAATACAGCCTCTATCGCATACACAAGGTTTTTACGTGATATGACCTAGTGACCTAGTTTTTGACCCCAGATGACCCATTTTCGAAATCGGCCTAGATTTCATCAAGGTAATCATTCTGACCAAATTCATGAAGATCAATTGAAAAATACCGCCTCTATCGCATACACAAGGTTTTTCTTTGATTTGACCTAGTGACCTAGTTTTTGACCCGAGATGACCCATTTTCGAACTCGGCCTAGATTTCATCAAGGAAATCATTCTGACCAAAATTCATGAAGATCAATTGAAAAATACAGCCTCTATTGCATACACAAGGTTTTTCTTTGATTTGACCTAGTGACCTAGTTTTTGACCCGAGATGACCCATTTTCGAACTCGGCCTAGATTTCATCAAGGCAATCATTCTGACCAAAATTCATGAAGATCAATTGAAAAATACAGCCTCTATTGCATACGCAAGGTTTTTCTTTGATTTGACCTAGTGACCTAGTTTTTGACCCGAGATGACCCATTTTCGAACTTGTCCTAGATTTCATCAAGGTTATCATTCTGTTCAACATTCATGAAGAAGAATTGAAAAATACAGCCTCTATCGCATACACAAGGTTTTTCTTTGATTTGACCTAGTGACCTAGTTTTTGACCCGAGATGACCCATTTTCAAACTCGGCCTAGATTTCATCAAGGTTATCATTCTGACCAAAATTCATGAAGATTAATTGAAAAATACCGCCTCTATCGCATACACAAGGTTTTTCTTTGATTTGACTTAGTGACCTAGTTTTTGACCCGAGATGACCCATTTTCGAACTCGGCCTAGATTTCATCAAAGTTATCATTTTGATCAATATTCATGAAGATTAAATGAAAAATACAGCCTCTATCGCATACACAAGGTTTTTCTTTGATTTGACCTAGTGACCTAGTTTTTGACCCGAGATGACCCATTTTCGAACTCGGCCTAGATTTCATCAAGGTTATCATTCTGACCAATATTCATGAAGATTAATTGAAAAATACAGCCTCTATCGCATACACAAGCTAAATGTTGACAGACGACGGACGACAGACGACAGACGACAGACGACGGACGACAGACGCCGGACATCGAGCGATCAGAAAAACTCACCTGAGCATTGCTCAGGTGAGCTAAAAATTGTTTGTTTCCGGTATCCCGACCTACCCTAAATTTTTAGCCTGACCCTAAAAGTTTTTATGGCCTTGGAGAATTTTTTCAACTTTTTAACAAAAAGTTGCAAAACTGCACTTTTTATGCTTTAAACATGGCCAGCGATGTTAGAAATCAACTAACTGATGCTCTAAAGGCATAACCCCCTTATTTGTATTCATTTTTTGACACAAAAATAATTTCCGAAAAGTCTCCCTTAATAAAAAAATTTCCAAAAAAAAAAAAAAATTTCCGACCTACCTACCCTAATTTTTTTGAGCATGTTACCGGAAACAAAGAATTTTTTGTTTTAGGCCTAATATGTGCTTCAGCTTTCTAATATAAACTTAAAATGTATAATATTGGGGGCTTGTGTTTCCATGGCAATGCATTTTCTCTCATTTTTAAACAACTATGTATGATAAATTAATAGGTTTTTCGACAGCTTCAGTGACATTCTGTTAATGACCAACACGGAATATTAGGGTGATATTATTAGCAGAATACCAAACCCTATTCACCTCAACTTTTAGAGTAACCATGGCAACAGAGATGTTTCAAATATCTTATATCTTGCTTTTTATCATAATTTCTTAGAAAAATATTAAATAAAATTATTTTTCTCGTTTAATGTTGCTTCAAAACATTTTATTTCTACAGTAAGTAACATGTTCAAGTTACTTGCATTTATCTGAACAAATTTCAAAGCTTAAAGTACTTACAGCAGTACCACACATCTGACATCTTATGGAAAAATTGTTGTGCTTGCAATTATTATTCTCATGGACAGTGTTGAAATACAGATAAAAACCTGAAGCTGTGTTCCTTAAAAGACCAGTGTCAATGCCTTTGAATTTAACATTTAGATATATAGGTTACGGGATGCATTTCCATGGTAACATTAATTTAATTCAAGAAATCACTATTCTCTACTGAAATTTTAACAATTTTAGAGCCTAGTTTTAGTATATACGTACCAAATCATCAATGGAAACTGTAAAATAGGTATTATAATCAAACTGCTGAATATTTATTTGAAAATGGCCGTAATAACATTTCACCCACCTATATTCCTAATAACATCAGTTACCGTCATCCATTTTCTTACATTCCACATAACATTTCAATAAAACTATGTACATAAAAGCTGCAAAATATTGATCATTATTTAGAACGAAAGACACAAAAAATATTTTGGCAAATAATGGCTGTTAAAAAATAGTTCAATTAAAAATAATTACTCAGAATTACGTACTTTCAAGATAAAAGCTATTAATTTTGCGTGGTAACTGACACGTAATGTCATGACGTTGATGACGTCATCTTAAGGCAACACTGTTTTGTAGCGTTTCTGCGGTAATTTATTCATTATCAAACTATTAATCATCAGATCAGACAGGTTAATGAATTTTTTCAGAAGAATAAATATACAAACACATTTAGTCTGTCGTAAAGGTTGTCGTAAATCGTCACATTTACGGTTAGCTTCCGGCTGGACATGCGCACATACTAATGTCAAGGTATACTACCTCCTTAATGACAGAAATGTGTTTCCGTATTGTGATTCAAAAGAATGCAATCACAATACACTCATTAGTTGGTAGGGATCAGTAACAATAATACATAATAATAATAAGGTGGCCCGATTGTCTCAGGGTTCTCCCCAGAAAAAAATTAAGGGATAGCCGGAAGCGCGCAGTAGCCAAACGGGTGTGTTTGTGAGGGGCTTAAGAGGGTTTGACTTTTTAGCAAGTTTAACCACATATACTTTTAAGTGTAACATTTGTATCTTTATCCCTTTTAATTATAAGCAGTTATACAATCTACAAATGTGTTATAATCAAACTTTGTTTTTGTTAACTTATCAATCAGGTGTAACTGTTTTAAGTTATGTAACCTATTTCAGTTATTTTTTCGAGCATTTTATAACCTGTATTAGTTATAAAATATAAGTTAACTCGGGTAAGTTATTTTTAAAAAAAAGTCTTTTTGCTGTTCTCACAAAGTGACCTATACAGTGAAATAAGTAGCAATCTGTGGTTAATCAAATTCTCTTTTAGTCTGATCATGACCTGATAAGCATAATGGGATGCTAAGAGTTTTATAGCTTTAAACCTTTTGCGTAAAACTTTATCAGCCTTGCGTAAAAAATTTTACTGCATAGCTGGAAAGATAAGAGTTCAAGGATTCAGGAAATAATTGCAGTAGTCACATTCAAAATGAGGAGTTGGCACAGGAGGGCTTTGTAATATTTTATGATAACTGAAACAAGTTATGAAAATATAAGCAATAACTCAAATGGGTTATAAACTGCGATAACTTGAAACAGTTACACCCCTGACTGCTTATACAGGTACTTCTGCAGTTCATATAATTTTATATTACACACAAATCTGTCCTTATGCTGATCATATTACTACTGTGTATACTGTATAGTAATCACATACATTATATAATAAATAACTTTCATCACATCACTTCCATCTCACTGTCACAGTTCACAGTTATTTGTAAAGCACTAAAGTTTATATCACACATCTTCTTGGCTCCTCATTATGCCACAACTCTACTGAATGTTCAAATTGAAAGTCTTCCAACTTGGGTCCATGAATGGCAATTATTAAGAGACAGTTCAGTGTTGTGTTGATCAGTCTTGACCTATGTGTTGTTTTTATTCTCTTCAGTGAAGAAAACCCTCTTTCACAGTTTGAAAGTAGAAAAGGACAATGGCAAATTACTAGTGATAGAATGAAACAAACATCAACAGCAAAACAAGAAACATTTTGTTGTAGAGCTAATACAAGAATTAATCTTATCTCTAACTGAATGATACCATTCTTTTTTTTTTGATGCTGTATTTTTTTTAAAAATTAAAGTGTTGTGTAGTACCTGCAGTGGATGCAGGAACCAGACGCTCAACTGTAGCAATGGTTACAAGCTGTGGAAATGATACGAGTTGACCTCCAAAGGCCATTTTTGAGGGTTTTTTTACACTTGGCATCTCAGATATCACAACAAACATATTCCAAGAATTTTGTTTCTTAGAAATTAATCACTCACAGATCAGGTAAAATTTAACAGTAAGTCCAGTATACGTGTAAATTCCAAATATTAATGACTGCTAATCTTATTATTGCTTCATTTTAAATCTTGATACAACAATGCACATCAATTACTTAATTATTTACTCAAAAAAAAAATTGCTACTTTGACTAGATAACAATTTAATTACTTTAATCATTTACTCACCTGAAAGTTCAAAGAGTTCTTCTTTAAATAATCCTTTCCTGAGACTGACAGTTTGACAAAGTTAAACACCGACATTCCCAATTGTTTTCATCATATATTCACTAAAACTCTTAATCAATTCACAAAAATTGTTTCAAAGAAGTTTCAAACAAGACGTCGACAATTGTGTCCATAATCCAATAAATGTACAATTATTACGTCATTTTCTTACTTCTGTGGGTGCCCAGTGACACAGTATTGATTTTTCCCCGAAAACCACCAGTCAGCTGTAGCTTCAGGCTAATTTTAGACACGCTTTATCAGTTATGTGTATTACATTATTGGTAAACTTTTAAGGGTAGCGGTCTGTGTTAAAGGGATAGCAGGGGGATCAAAGAGTAGCGGATTGTATGGTTCTGTCATTAAAGGATAGCAGATGCGCTATGCTTAATTGGCCTGGGGAGAACCCTAGGTCTAGTGGTAACACCCTTGACTGTCAATCCAGGAGTCCAGGGTTTGAATCCCAGTCCAGGCACTGGAAATTTCTGAGATGCTCTTGAGTGACAGTCTCCCACCTAACTAAGAGGCTAGTACTGGTTCTTCCAAGGAAAGACGGCTTCAAGTGTATCGGTGCTATACACCTGGTATTCTAACCCTAGACCTTTGGATTGGCAGCCAAGTGCATTATCACTAGATGGCTAATATCTGAATCCATCTCTCCAAATCAGCACCTGTAAGATAGCTGCTAGCAAAACCTAAGTGCAATGGAGTGGTTGGGCAATGGCCTAATGGGTACCACTGCTCATCTTAAAATAATTACAAATATTATACTCCTTATTCCTGGACAATCATCAGTAATTGAGTTTTGAATGTATCAACATGGAACTATTGACCATATCGACATTAAGAATAAATCCCGTTTTTCGGTATTTCCGTAAACAGGGTCAGGGGGGGCTGGCGAGATTAACCGATATAAAGACCGTGTACAATATTAGCAATTATTTTTGCCAGAAGATACAGGGGTCTAGCTAGGTCCAATTTTTTGGGAGAAATCACTTCTCCCTCAAGCAGATTTAGGGAGAAGTGGGGAGACTTTAGGGAGAAGTGGGAAGACTTTTCCTACCGCAATGATGTGGAGTGATTCGAAAGGTGGCTGTAATTTTCTTGTTTCTTGATTAAAAGTATTGATGTGACCATTCATTTTCTTAGTTAGATCATTTCCCATACAGTGGTTATTGTTTCGTTAAAAAAATTCTGGAAAAAAATCGTTTTCAAAATTCTAGCCGATTCTGTAAATGTAACCCGCCAAATTTTGGTTATATCTTGTATGAAGTGTTTATTATTAACACCGAGTCATTCACCCAGGAATGTCAGAATCTCACTCGAATGAAACTGAAAGTAAACTGTGTAATCTAGAAATACATATTCAAATAAATTCATCGATGGAAGTCAATTTTAACATTGTTAATACATTACATGTCGTTCTTTTATCATAGATAACAAATAATTGTGTACCAAATTCCAATTAATCGCATGGTTAATCAGTAGTTTCTTAAAAAAAAAAACACTTTGCTTTTCGCACTCGAACATGTTGACAAAATTAAAAACAAAGTGTCAAAGACGTAAACGCGACGCTAATTGGCTGAACACAATCAACGAGGTGTATCTGATAATTTGATTCGCTTTCACACTTCTCGGGAAAATCTCGCAAGTACCTGAAGTAGGAGGAGCTTAAATTATGCTACCGGCGTGTGTTTGTGTATTCTGCACTCATTATGACACCGTGCAAATTGTCAACAGTCCGGGTAGCACTAATTAGCGAGTGCGGAAATCAAAGAAAATTAGGCGACTTGCATTTCGCTTTGAGGTTAGATTTGAGCGAAGTTTGAAGTTCTAGAGCGCCTATTTCGCTCAAGTCGCCCACTCGCGAGAGCCCTGAGATAAGGATTTCGGAAAGTTCTTACTTTCTCACAATGGAAATACTATTCTACGACCTCGGCAACATTTTTTTTTTTCAAAAATAATCTGTTTACCTTGAACAATGCGAATAATTTCACACCTTCGGTATCGAGCCACAGAAGCGGCAGTGTAGAATAAAAGATAAAATTTCAAAAATAAAGTAAACTTTTGGGATATTTTTGCTATATCTTAATTACAACAATGTTTAATGATAATCTGCAATGCTTTTTTTACTCATTTTCTTTGTTTAAAACTTGAAAAAAAGGATAATCTAAACACTACCGCCATGTAGCGTAATGGCCGATACCCGCTTCACCGTAAAACCGGGAACGGGCGTTTATTAGTGGTTAATACCGGAAAACAGGATTTTATCCATAATGTCGATATCGAGAATTGTTATTGGAAGGCATGCATTTAGCACCTAGGTAAGTTTGGAAGATAGAAGACAAAATAAAAAACAAAAGGCATGCATTTAGCACCTAGGTAAGTTTGAAAGACAGAAGACAAAATAAAAAACAATCTTGACAAGTAATGTATCTATAAGTATCTCCCAATAACAGCTGTAACTACTTTCTTACTCTGTTTCAAGTTTGGCCTCAGCCTTGGAAATTTTATTTAGAGTCTTTTCCGTCTCCATCAAGCGTTTTCTTATGTCACGAACATTTTGCATCAGCAGTTGGGGTGGAACTGTTTCAGAAGTATTCATTCTACTGGACACATGCCTCTTATTTGATCCACCATGAGTGACTTCTATTCTTACAGATGTGTTAGCACCATGTGCAGCACTGTTTACGCTTTTGCTGAATGACAGTTCGTGTTCAGACCTGCTCATTTTTGCAAGCAGTAGATTGGTTTAAATTTTGTGAGTTCTTACTCTGGTCAGAGTTTAGATGCGATCAAATTCATTTCAAATTGAATACAAGTAAAAAACTAAGTCAGTTTTATGAACAGTCATGCCTGTTAGAAAAAGGACATGGCGATATTGATAGCATTTTTTTAACAATTGTGTCAGTTTGTTTTTGTTTTTACAAAAATGAAAGTAGATTCAAACCGCGTTTCATCTCCATTGGTGGAGAGCTGGCCGGGTGACCTCTGACTGGTTATGTAATGATAAAAACCCAAAGACACTAAACTCCAAAACTTTCTCGCCGAGTAACGGTATCGGTAAAAAGATTTAAGATATTGCAGCGCCTCAAATTATCTTGACAAGGAAAGCGCAGTTACCATCTTATAATTTGTGTATCTTAAGATTTTATTATGTGATTTCCTTCTCTAATATAGACTGTCTGTTTGTTTGAATTGTAACATAATAATATTGTTTTGTCCGAAAATATCTTAATTGTAAGATAAGATGATATTTATTTAATGTCAGTTTTTACAAACAATGTAAACATTAGAAGCTTGTTTCCCGACAGACATGATTATCCTGTAACAATTCAAACAAATAAACAGTAAAAAGGTAAAGGTAATGGTAAATTTTATTATTTTATTTACCGTCGCTTTGTGAAAGAATAAACATAAGCCCTGTAGAGCTTTTGAGCGACTGTTTTGAATAAGAAAGCACATAATCAAAAGCTAAGGTGCATAAATGATCAAGTGTTAACACTAAAACACATAAGAGGCTGATTCAAAACATAAAAAACTATATAGCGAAGTGCAAAACTTTCAAAGCTTAATATGAAATTAGGTGCTACATAAAAGGCAAAACTTGAAAAATCAATACTGCCCCATAAACAATTAAAGAAGTGGTGTTATTGCAATGGCTGCAAATATCTGGAATTACGGATCTGTTTTAGGAAGTTTATGTTCTATTATTGTAGTAGGGTTGTGTATAACGGTGAACTTATACTTCCTTGCTATTGAGCTAGCTTTTATAGCGACTAGGTAGAGTGTCCGCCTTAGGTGTGAGAAGTCCCGAGTTCGATTCCCGGTCAGCCTGTTACATTATTACAACTATTTAATTCAATGATAATCTATAATTTCTGAATGCATTATAAGTTTGTTAAAATGATAAACTGTATTAAAATTAAATCTCCAAATCCAATGAATGTAGAAATCGGAATTTACGTAATCCTAGGATCATAGACTCTGACTGTTGTAATTCTTTTTAATGTCATTATTGTCAAATAATGTTCTTTTTGGAAGGAAGAATGGAACCAAATTTCGGCCAACCCCCCCCCCCCCCCCCCCCCCCCCCCCACTGATATGGTAGACTTCTGGTATGTGAGAATGACGAAAAACCATCTACATGTACAATATTTGTTTTTAATTAAACAGAAACAAGAGGGCCAAGATGGCCCTAGGTCACTCACCTGAGAAACACACCATAACAGTGTAAACATGTTTGACCTGGTGATTTCATGGAAACAAATATTCATTAAAATTGGACCAAAAATGTGGTCTCTTGAGTTTAAACAAGTATTTTCTTAGATATGACCTAGTGACCTAGTTTTTGACCAAAGATCATCCATATTCAAACTTGAACTAGATTTTATCAAAAACAAAGACAAATATCAAACAGGGAATGCCACGTACCAAAAACGCAGCCTCCCCAAAACGAAACCCACAGCACGCAGACGCGTACACCACAAACACACATACACATACACGCACACACACACAAAGCCAACACAATAGGTCAGTGGCAAAAACACCACTGGGGAGCTTATACCGGTTTATGGTGCGCACCCAACCTCACTCTTACCCCCAGTATGTTCCAAAGACACGGGACAGTGTAAATAAAAGTTATACCCTCCAGGTGAATCTCTAACACACGTAATGGAAACAAAAAGGCATGGCATTCTGACCAATTTCCATGAAGATCAATTGAATACAGTCTGTCGAATACACAAGGTTTTTATTTGATTTGACCTAGTGACCTACTTTTTCACTCCAGATGACCCATTTTCAAACTCGACTTAGATTTTATCAAGGTAAACATTCTGACAAAATTTCATGAAGATCAATTGAAAAATACAGCCTCTATCGCATACACAAGGTTTTTCTTTGATTTGACCTAGCAACCTAGTTTTTGACTCCAGATTTTCGAACTCAGCCTAGATTTCATCAAGGTAATCATTCTGACAAAATTTCATGAAGATCAGTTGAAAAATACAGCCTATCGCATACGTGTACAAGCTAAATGTTGACAGACGACAGACAGACCACAGACCACAGACGACGGACATCGAGCGATCATAAAAACTTGCTTGAGCATTCCTCAGGGGGGCTAAAAAGATCTTTAATAAATATTTGTCAGAATTTTACACAGAGAAAAACACTGTTGGTTGAAAACCCCTACTTTAACTATTGAACTGCTAACAGTCTAGGGATTTTTAAGGTTAATATTTTAGTTCTTTAGAGTTGGGATGATAGTAGGAACCTTTTGAATGTTATTTTTCATTTGTATAGCCAACAGGTTTTTCCAAGTGTAAAACTCTGGTCAGTTATTTTAAGATAGTAGATGCAATATATGTGGAAGGGGAGACGAGCAATATGTGCTTTTCGAAAATTCCACGCCTATTAATCCCCTCCAAACTTTTTTTAATAGTTACATCTACTGTACAGGCAGTACATTGGAACCTGACATCAAAACAAAATGCTTGTTAAATTTTCACGTGAATGCTTTTTGTTATAACATTTGCAAAATTCATGATAAATACGATAAAACAAAAACTGGTGAATCAAGCAAATTCGATGAATTGGTATCCCCCGCCGAAAGGGTTTGTGGTGAGGAATGGCAAAAAAATATATCCGGCAAAAAGTTAAGGATGTTAATAAGAAGCAAATAATTTCATTAGTCAAAATCAATTTAAACAGAAAACAAATGTTTAATTAAAGAGTACATAATAAATGTATGATACTTTGATCCTGACTAAAGAATTTATTTTGAATGGGATATGCTTACTGTAATTTAAAATTAAATGCAGTTAACTGAAAAGTGAGCTTGAAGTTTAACTGGAACGAAATATTGTCTTTGAGTGGTTTGGCACCAGGTGTTGCTGTTTAACATGTACATTTGATCTTAAAAGAATAGATGTCCTTAAGAGAACACAGGTAAGATATCTTGAACATGGCTGGGGGCAAGGTTTGTGCAGTCTAAACTTAACATGTTGAAGGTTTGAACATTGTAAAAAAAAAAAGGAATGGAAATAGATATATGTATATATATATATATTTTTTAGAGGGTGGGGGAGCGGGGAAACGGGAGAGGAAACAAACTTTCACATGTTGATTATAAATATTGATGGAAAATAAAAAATGAAAAAAAAGGGGTAAAAGGGTGAAGGTGAGGGGGGGGGGGGGGCAGAGGATGCATGATCAGTGGTGGACATGACTGGATGGAGGAGTGAGGTGGGGGAATGGTACAACTTGCATGTTAATAAATAATCATGGAAGGTTTGAAAAAAATGTAAAATAAGAAATGAAAAAAATATTTTTTTTGGGGGGGGGGGGGAGGGTGTGTGACCAAGGCAAGTGGGTGACCAGGTGTGGGTGCACAACTTCACATGTTTATAATAAATGTTCACAGAAAAGAATGAAAGAAATTTAATGAAATTCTGCCAAATGGTAAGTTTGTTATGTACAAATATGTGGATTTTTAGACAATTAAAGGACAATAACTCTTAATTTACAAATAAATCCGAACGAAATTGTGTGTGCACAACCACATTATAGAGCTCTAAATTCTGTTAAAGTTTCATAGTTCAAGGTCAAATATATCAAAAGTTATGATGCAGAAATTGCCATATCTATAGTACCCTATATAGTTAACACTAGAAACTTCTAAGGGCCATAACTCTGGTGTTACTTGGGCAATCTGTCTGAAACTTGATGGGCCCTAAAACCTCATAGTGGTGAACATGTACATGAAGTTTGTTTGAAAAAAATCTAAAATATTTTTTTTTGGGGGGGGGGGGGGGGGGGCGTTGTCGGGAGGGGGAGGGGTGTGATCAAGGTAAAGGGGTGATTACAATAAATGTTCATGGAAAAGAATGAAAGTTATTTAATGAAATTCTACCAAATGGTAAGTTTGTTATGTACAAATATGTGGATTTTTATACAATTAAAGGGCAATAACTCTTAATTTACAAATAAATCCGAACGAAATTGTGTGTACACAACCACATTATGGTGATCTAAATTCTGTTTAAGTTTCATAGTTCTAGGTCAAATATATCAAAAGTTATGATGCAGAAATTGCCATATTTATAGTACCCTATATAGTTAACACTAGAAACTTCTAAGGGTCATAACTCTTGTGTTACTTGGGCAATCTGACTGAAACTTGACGGGCCGCAAGAACTCATAGTGGTGAACATGTATATGAAGTTTTAAATAAATATTCCCAACCATTTCCTAGATATGGCTCCGGACGGACGGACGGACGGAAGGACGGACGGACGGACGGACGGACGGACAACGCCAAAACTATATCCCTCCGACTTTCGTCGGGGGATAATTAAAAAATAAGTGATGCTGGTGGGGATCGCACTTTCGACCTACTGAATGTGAAGCGGATGCACTTACCTTTGCGCCACAGTGGACAGGACAATTAGCATTTCGAAAGAGAAGAGTGTGAAAAGAAAGAACTAGAAAATGCATATAAAAAGGGTGTGGAAAATGAAAACTAGAAAAATGTAGTTAGAAAAAAATAAAGAGTTTGAACAACAAAAAGAACTTTCTGGAAATGTTACTTATTATATTAGAAAACAAAAAAGACACGTTCCAAAAAATGCATTTTCCCTTAACCATAACTCACAACATGTGGACATGCACACGACTTACTCACACCTATTTCTTAAAAGAGGTTATGACCTGACATTGGTGCACACCGCTTGTTTGTGGCATTTGTTTCGATACTTGGTTTCTGGCCAGTTTTGTCGAGCCCTTAAAGGTGTTTCTCTTGTTACTCTGACAACTACTAAGGAAATGAATACTTGCGTATATGTTTTTAGGTTTAATTTTTATATATCGTCAGTGGACCTACTTTCATGGCTGTTCTGTTTCTGTGACTTTTTTCATCCTTACTGATTACATATAAGCAATGTTTGCATCCATTAGTGTAAAATAGATAATATTACTTGAAAGATGATTACAAGAATTCCCTGCTATCGTAGTATTTTACTGATTTTTAATACCACTTTGCCCCTAAATCTATTGTCTCCGAAACTTCACCTTTAAGTACTATTACATCTTAATCAGTGGCTAGGAGTTTTGTCATCTAGTTAACAATATCATATAAACAAAAGACATCACTATAATTTCTTCTAGTGTAGAAAATGCCAGAAATTCCATACCAGTCTTGTCTTACGCGGTTCGGAGCACACTATGATACGGTTAACTTTAAGCTCTCCATTGGTGTATACCATTTACCATTCCAAGGCGGTGACCTGCTGTTTTCCTTTATTTGCTAGTTTTGTCCTCATTTTCTGTATATATACTTTGAGATAGGCGTGTCATTGATTCTCTGCCTAAATATTTCAGAAACTCTGAAGTTTAGCTTATCTGTTATAAATATGTTAAATGATTTTTTTTTTCAAAAATGTAAAAAATATTGTAATGTATAACTTTGGTGTAACACAAAATAGCGTCTCTCTTTTGAACCAATCAGAATGCTTGAATTCCTCATTGGTCCTGTTTTCTCGTATTGGCCCTGCTTTTCTCATATTGGCTCAATTATGTCTTGTATTAGCTCTATAGTTATGTTATGTATTAGCTCTATCTGTTTGATTGACAGTCAACTCGTCCTCTAGACAACTCGTCCCCCAGTCAACTCGTCCCAGATTTGGTCATTTCGTCCCCCTCGGCGATTTCAAATTGGTCATTTCATCCCCCTTTTTCGGCCCCCCTTTTTAAACGTATTTTTGAAAAAAATATCAAAATATGATAAATTAAGTCGTTTTTTCTTTCAAATACGTATATTTAATGCTAAAAATATACATAAGTTTTCGTTTGTTTTCAGAACTTTTTGCTTTAAAAATGATCGATTTAACAAGGAGGATTTTATGGGGTTTTTTTCGGGTTTTTTCTTTGTTTTTGTAAGTCTGCTATGTTGGACAACATGATTGCTGTTTAAATGTCTGTATTTGATGCTGCTTATTTTCAAACTCTTGAATAAGATCGAACTTTTTATTAAACTTTTTTATAACAAATAATTTCCTCACTCCAATCAACTATTAACGGAAATTTTGACACATTTTATTCGGTCAGTCAACAACTTCTCATGCAATTAAATACCATTACCGGTAACACCTTTCAATTAGTCCAAAAAACGACTTTAAATGTTATTAATAACCTTTAACACCTTTCGTATGTAGGTATAGAGTTATATGTTCATTCTACTTTTTTTAGAAACTCCTGTCTACCGACTTTTGAAGTTTTTTTTTATTTTAATGACCAAAATGAATATCAAGCATGTTGGTTATCTTTAGTAATACATATGTGACAGATATTAGTCGTTTATTTATTTTTATTGTATTTCTAATTAAAACTTTCTTTTATTATGACCAGGGATAAGGATTTATTGCTCTCTCTTTTCTTACAATGGTTTTTAAAAAGTTAATTAGATTTTGTATTAAATTATATTTTTATTACTAAGGGCATTGTATTTATTTTTTATTTCATTTCAGTTAATTGTCTTATAATTTCAGTATATTTCTTTTATAATTTTATCAAACCTAATATTATTTATAGTTAACAATTTCCAATATAACTCCTTCAAAACTCACGATGATTTAAAATACCAGTTTTCAAAGTCAAAGATATCATAAAAAAGCAAAAATACCTAAAATATTAAAGGGGACAAAACTACCAAAAGGGGGACGAATTGACCAAAAGGGGGACGAGTTGACTAAAATGGGGACGAGTTGACCAAGTTTTATCATGAGGGGGACGAAATGACCAATTTTTGGGGACGAAATGACCAAATCGGGGACGAGTTGACTAGGGGACGAGTTGACTTGATACCATCTATTTCATATGATGTGCGCAATGGATCTAATACAGTGCGTAATATTGAAAAGCTGAATAATAATTAATACTTGAAGTTTTTGTCGAGCCCGCTTGCGGAAGCGAAGACATAGTTGTCCAAATGTCTGTTCGGTGTATGTGCGTGCGTGCGTGCGTGCGTGCGTCCGTCCGTCCGGATTTGTTTGTCCGGACCATAACTTTGACATGCATGGAGCAATCTTGTTTATATTTAGCATGAATGTTAACCTCAGTGAGAAGGACCGTCACGCGCAAATCCCAGGTTCCTATCTCAAAGGTCAAGGTCACACAGGTCAAAGGTCAAATTCAAAAATGACTTTGTCCGGAGCATTTCTTCTTCAAGCATGGAGGGATTTTCATGTAACTTGGCACAATTGTTCACCGTCATGAGACGGAGTGTCATGCGTAAGAACCAGGTCCCTAGGTCTAAGATCAAGGTTACACTTAGAGGTCAAATGATACAAGAATGACAACTTTGTCCGGAGCATTTCTTCTTCATGCATGGAGGGATTTTGATGTATCTTGGCACAAATGTTCACCACCATGAGATGGAGTGTCATGCGCAAGAACCAGGTCCCTAGGTCTAAGGTCAAGGTCACACTTAGAGGTCAAAAGTCAGATACAAGAATGACTTTGTCTGGAGCATTTCTTTTTGATGCATAGAGGAATTTGGTGTAACTTGGCACAATTGTTAATTATCATGCGATGGAGTGTCGTGCGCAAGATCCTAGAATTACTTCCCTTTGTTGTTACTATAAAGAGCGTATATTTGTAACTTTTTTATTACTGGTCGTAGGGAAAAATCAAGACCACTTTTCTGTAGTACAACATGCATGTTACATCCAATTTTCAGGTGTATTTTGATCTGTCTCTGCTGGTGCGGATTTTTGTGTGGACTTAGAATTTTTTTTATATTTTTTTTAAAACTTTTTTTTAGATTTACGTTCCTTTGTTGTAACTTTAAATAACTTATATTGTAACTTTTTGCAATCTCTTTTTATTTGGCATAAATGTTTGCCTCAGTAAGACAAGGAGCGTCATGTTCAACTCCCAGTCCTTTTGACAGCTGGCGGGCTCGACATATTGCCCGTGGGCATCTAGTTTGGAATGTAGTTTTCAGACAAGTAATCAGCTGTCATTCTTGATGCATGGTGAGTCTTGGAAATATTAAAGCAAATGAACCAACCTAAATGTGTAATGTTAGGTCAGGAAGGTCTAATACGGGGAGTAGACACTCCGTATAAATCAATACATTTATCTGTATTATGCTGTCGTCCATACCTGTAAATATCGACCAGTCGTTAGCGATTGATATTTTGTTTTCGCCACTATCGATAAGCGTGTAATTAGCATATTACCTCATGTTAATCATGGAGCTATAACACTTCTTGTTCAAAGGGTTTACCAGTCACATGTTAAGTGGCGATAATTAGATGATCAGAGATTGATCTAAAGGGATTCTGAAGGAAAAACAGCATGCGACTGCATGTGGTGATATGCTTAATTATTATGGATTAACTCGAGCTCACTTCCCTGAAGAAATATTTTACCACGTAACTTCAAACCTTTATCAAAGGATCGATTTTTGTTGGATTTGAATAAATAAAATGGAAAAAAACAGAAAGCTGACACTTTTCTTAATCTTGTAGAGCCATAATTATAATTATTGTTTATAATGTCAGATTTCTACATACAGAAACAAACATTCTTCTTGAACGCAGAGAATGTACCAAACAAAATTGTTGTATAAACTCCAAATATCAGTTTAATTAATTTAATCGTAAAACTGATGTGTGAAAAATACAATGTATTTAAATTAAAATAACAATGATTTTTTTTTAAAGGCCGACAACGAAGTTACATTTAGTATTCCGAACTTTTAGATAAAACTGCAGAAAATCATCTAGGTTTAACACGCATTTAGATGGTGAAGAACAAAGCAATATCATAAACAAATATTTTCAGGCAACAGTTTACAGTTTCGACTTGCTATTTTCATTAAAATATGTCCTAATTTTATTGTTCTAAATACTCTGAATCAACAAGGCAAATATCATGTAAAAAACGACATCTTTCTCTCTGGGTAAGACAAGCCATTTTCACAGGGCGAAATGTAACATTAATGTAGATATTTCTCATTTAAAAACAGATGCAGGCAATAATTTCATGGCAGAACTTTTGTTTTCAACAAAAAATTCAACAAATGATTTCCCAGATTTTCACTGAAAGGACGAGTTAAACTGTAAGGCGTAAGTGTGTGAGTAATAGCAGAATAACCTATCTTAGCCACTCAAGTTCACTGACTGAATCCCTAGATACTCTCAGTGACACTTCTTTTTATTCCCCTTTAAGTCACGACCACAGTAAAGTATGTTTCAGCTTAAATAGCTCTTCTTTTCTCCATGAGCCCCAAGAAACCCCAAATGCCTCATCTACCCCAGTCCCTAAAAAGAAAAAGGTTACCCCCAAACCTAAACTAAAAACATCTGAACGTCTCACAGTCCTTAACATTAATTGTCGCTCTGTCAAAAACAAAAAAACAAAATCCCTGATTTACACCTAGTCATTGACCAAATTAAACCAGATGTTATTTGCCTTACTGTAACATGGCTTAAGCCAGACATCAGTTCCTCCGAAATATTTCCTGATAATCTTAATTATAAGGTATATAGGGATGACAGGAGTGAAGGTCAAGGCGGAGGAGTGATGATAGCTACATCTAACTCACTGATCAGTCAAGAACAACCAGACCTCAAGACTTCATGCAATATAACCTGGGCCAAAATTACCATCACTGGTCTGAAAGATATCTTTGTCGGAGCCTACTATAAACCCCAAGAATTAGACGCCGACTCCCTGTCCCAACTCTGGTTATCCCTAAGTAAAATACCCAAGGACAGCATAGTATGGCTACTTGGAGACTTCAACCTCCCCGACATTGACTGGTCAAAAGAGTCCCCTAAAAAAAACAGATCCTTTTATGAAGAATTTATTGAAAGATATTCCCATTATAATCTTGAACAAATAGTTAAGATCCCAACTAGGTTATCCAACACCCTTGATCTCTTCTTTACAAACCATCCATCCCATGTCCATTTGGTCAAATCCCTACCGAGTCTAGCCACATCGGATCATAATATAATTTTTCATGAATCGAATCTTTATAGGGGCCGCCCAACCCAACCTAAAACTCTACACGAAGGCTAATTGGGAAGGGCTAAAATCTGACATGAAGGCTTTTGGTGCTAGCTTTCTCACCGAAAACCATTCAGACCCTGAAGTAGCCTGGAATTCATTCAAGGACTGCGATAATGAATCCCAGTCAAAACACATTCCATCTAAAATGTCTAAACCCCGTGCCGACTTGCCATGGTTAACCCCGAGAATTATCAAGCTTATACACAAGCGTGATAAACTGTACAAGAAACTACACAAATCTCCCTCCCGAACCCGCCAACAAAGATTCAAATCCCTTAAGTCTTCTATCCAGAAGCAAATAAGAGCCCAATACTGGTCATATATGGAAAGTATCATATTTGACCACTAACTACAAAGCCTTGGTGTCAACCCACAAATTACCTAATGGGTCAAATCTTTCCTGTCCAACCGATCCCAGAAAGTCGCTGTTGATGGTCATTTTTCCAGTGAACTTCCTGTACTGTCTGGAGTTCCCTCTTCCTGGTATATATCAATGACTTAAACCGGTTTAAGCTCCCCAGTGGTGTTTTTGCCACTGACCGTTCCAAGGCGGTGCCCCACTGTGTTCCTTTGTTTGTTCGTTTTGTCCTTGTGTGTTGACTTTGTGTGCGTGCGTGTGTGTATGCTTATTGTTCGTCTTGTCCTTATGTGTTGGTTTTGAGTGTGTGTGTGTGTGTGTGTGTGTGTGTGTGTGCGTGTGTGTGTTGTTCGTTTTGTCCTGATGTGTAAGCTTTGAGTGTGTGTGTGGTGCACGCGTTTGCGTGCTGGGGGGTTCGTTTTGAGGAGGCTGCGCTTTTGGTGCGTGGCACTCCCTGTTTGATATTTTTCTTTGTTTTTACCAGACTAGGTCAAATGTAACGCAAGAATGTTTGCAGATGACACCATAATATACCTTACCATCAACTCCATTTCAGATAGTATATCTCTGCAACAAGACCTCATTAGCTTAGAAACCGGGGAGAAGACATGGTCCATGGAGTTCAACCCGGACAAGTGTGAAGTCCTTAGAATCTTTAGAAAGAAAAATCCTGTGGTCTACCCCTACAAACTTCACAACATAGAGTTCAAAACTTGTGAGGCAGCTAAATACCTAGGCATAACCATTTCCAAAGATCTAAACTGGTCCAAACACATTGACAATATCACTTCCAAAGCAACTTCCACTCTTCGCTTCATACAACGAAATGTCAAAACTGACAATAAAAAGGTCAAAATTGCTGCCTATAACACCTATGTCCGCCCTCAACTTGAGTACTGTTCAAGCGTCTGGCATCCTTGGCAAAAAACCCTCACTAGCAAAGTCGAAAATGTCCAAAGGTCAGCTGCTAGGTACGTCATGTACGACTACAGTTACACCAGTAGTGTTACACAAATGCTGAAAACTTTAGAATGGAATACACTCCAATATAGAAGTTTACACAATTCATTAGTAATGTTTTATAAAATAAGGACCCAGACAGTTGCAGTCGACCATTCTCGTCTTATTCCAACTAGAAACCTAAATTACTTAATCCTCATGTCTCACACTCGGTACTTTTCTAATTCCCACTTCCCAAGGACCATCCGACTCTGGAACTCCCTACCAGCTTATGTTAAATCTAGCCCCAGTCTCAGTATCTTTAGAGAGAGGCTGGCGGTGGTCAGTATGTAATTCTAGTGCCTCTGTCCAATTTTAACTGTAGCATACTGTCTTTTTTAGCTTTTATTCTTTTAATATTGTAACATAATTATCATTTCTTTAACAACTGTTTCTTCTGTTTTGAGTGTACTTTTAAAATCACTAAAGTATCATTGATATATACATATGGTCACTGAAATTAATCTTTCAGCAACTTTTATTTATTTATTATTTATTTATTCATTCAATTATTTATTATACCAGATTGTTTACATACACCATCTTATGATATCCGCTATTTTCTGAGAACAGCCCTTGTTTGTCGTTTTATTACTTTCGGTTCCTTTCTGACAGTTGTAAACAAGACAGTTCAAAATACTTCCTTTTCCGGTGAAACGTTAGCCCCTAGCCGAAGCTACCTGAGAGCTAAGGGAAATCCAGCAATATCACACAATGGTTAGAATGATTTTAATGTTTACGCCTCACAAGTTCTTGAAGAAATTATGCGAAAACTTTTACTGATGATATTCCCGCGATGCGAGTCTATAATCTGTCTAAAATCAACTTTGAAGCGCACATGCCCTTTCCAGAAAATTATCAAAGAATTGAGTACTTCATTAGTTTGTCACCTGATTTATCGCGGTTCAGAGCTCAGATGACGAGGGCGTAAGCCCGAGTGTTTGAATATCTTGAATAGTAGTATCAAATTATATTTTAATTTTCTGGAACAATTTCAGTGCCTGAGATCATGGGCAATGGTAAAGTGTAAACTTTATTTTCAAAAATCCCCTTTTTCATACTAATCATTAGTCTAATGTTCTGTTTATACGGTACTCAGTAGCAATGCAAAGACATTTTTATAAATCAGACTTTTCCACTTAAAATGACATTTTTTCATAAGAGTATATACCCAAGAACAACATGGAAGTAAAAAAAATAATTTACCATAAAATTAAGAAAAAATATGTTCATGCAAATATGGGCGTTTTTAAGGCTCATTAAGCCATTTTTAAAGCTTTTAGCCTGAAAAATGATCTGATAACAAAAAATTACATTTTATTAAAAATCTGACACAAAAACAATAGCAACTGACTTTAGTAGTATCTATAGTATGAAAAGGCACCAAAAGTCTATAACCTCAAGCTTTTTTTCTGTTATTCCTTGGTAATATTAGTATAGATTCTGGTCATAAATATAGGCCTATTCAGAATAGTATGTCATCAACAGTCAGGTAATTCCAAATGCATGAAAAACAAGAGCTGTCTCTATTGATGACAATTGTTTTCAAAGCATGCCTAAGAATAATAAGTTGTCTGTGCAAAAAAAGTACACATCATCTCGTGACCTTGACCTTGAACCCAGAGACACGGGTCGTAAGCATGACACACCTACTCAATTTGTAAACATTTGCATCAAATCATTTTCAACCCCCTTGATAAATGGCAAAGTAAAGGATCAGACAAGGAACACCATTGCCTTCTAAGTGTGACCTTGACCTTGGAGTTCGGGGTCTTGGTCTTGCGCAGGATACATCATCGCAATATAAGAAACATTTATACCAGATAGTTTTAAAAATCCTTCATTAATGGTAGATTATGGACTGGGCAAGAATTAGATCCTGTTAACCTTTAAACTCTAAGTGTCACCTTGACCTTTGAGGTGAGAGTCTGGGTCTTGCGCATGACATGTCATAGTAAACATCTATGCCAAGTTGTTTCAAAATCCCTTAATGGTTTGCAGAGTTATGGACCAGAAACGAAACAGACACTGTTAACCTTTGACCTCCATGTGTGACATTGACCTTGAAACTAGGGGTCTGGGTCTTGCGCATGACACATTGTCTCATTATGGTGAATATTTATGCCAAGTAACTTCAAAATCCCTTTGCAGATGGCAGAGTTACAGCTAAGACAAGTATTGACATGGACTCGCACATGCACAGACACAACACATAAAGACAGTGCGTTTTAATACACCCACCTCCGGGGTCATAAAAAAGCATAATTTACTTTACCACTAGCTATGAAGAGCTATGTTGCTTTTTGTGTACAAAAATCTAATGAAACATTCACAGCTAAAACAAGTATAAAGTCCACTATGCAGTACAGAGGGGTTCCCGTTTATGTAGTTATCCATGAGAAAAAAAAAAGACAGAAAATATATAAACTTGTCCAATGTATTTACATGCAAACCTGTCTTTAAAGACCAGTCCTGGAACTATCAAAAGAGCCATTTATTGCAAATAAATCAAATGCTGTATCCATTATACAATATTTTAAAGTACCGGATAGTAATATTCAAGGAGACTGCTAGAGTAGTCTTTCTGGAAAGGTGCTATTGTTCAGGTGGTATTTAGCACAGGTTTGTCTGCAACAATGGTTTTTATCTGAAACTGATGAAAAATTCATGCATTGTAACATGAATTTAAAACTAAACTTAAACAAGTTGAACAGCAGGGAAAATGTAACGGATGACTCGAGAACTATGTATAATTGTATATTTTAATATGGCTTTGTGATATTTCGTCTTCTTATGTTATATTTTGATTCTAACATATCTTTGTAGACTACAGTTTTCCTTTCACCATTCAGCAGTATAGATGAAGATTCAAACACCTGAACATTGATAGGACTTTAGTACTTAGTTATATTCAGAAAGTATGTTTCACAACCGGCCACATTACTGGGCCATTCTAGATTCCTGATATAGCAAAATTACCAAGAGAGTTTATGTGTGAATGACAAAAGCAAGGGCTAGCCCAAAGAGCTAAGTCAAACATGCAAAATCTACAGTTTTGTGATCTGGGTCCATGTACGTTCAAAATTCAAGTTCAACCTTTTCAAGTAAATAAATAAATAAAAGTAATCAAAGCTTGTCACTAAGATGACTCCTGCTGCACAGATCAGACACCCAGGTGACCCATTCCAGTCAAGTGGTTTATTGACACTAAGTGACACTGACTGGATTTGAAACAACATTATTTTCACTCAAAATGGTAAAATTAATGATATAAAGCATCTATGTGACCATAAATTTATGAGTTTAATATAATTTTCCATGATTTATGCATTGCTAAAACTGTCTCGGCTTTAAAAACGTCAGCAACGTTTTCTTTCACCTACGGCGTTGTTATTACATAGCTGGGTACGAATGGTATTGGTTACGAAACAAGTCGGCAATTTCTAGTGTCATTTTGTTGCACTCTCACTTATTTTGTAGAATTTCTATTCACTTTTTGTAATTTATGAATGTACAACTTCAACAACACATTATCAACTAATTGTGAATGGTGTAAAATACCTTAAAATCGATTCAAGGTTTTTGCAATTATCGTACCCGGTACGAACAAGTGCGCGTTTTACGTTCGGAAAATCAAGAGTTGCCGTTCGTGGCTTTCTGCACATGCTTCACAAAATGACCAAATCGTAATAGTTTACGGTGGTTTACGTTGGATAATAGAGGTATTTTAAGTAAAACAATGATCAAACTACCTCACACAGGCAGAATTTCTTGCGAAAGGCACCGTTTTTACAAATTCTTGACTTTATGAAATTTTCAATCAATGTTTTGTTTATGTTTTCGCGCAATAATTAAAAAATGCGTACCATTTCCCATTGCGGACTTCTTTTTTCTCCATATATGGCACAGTGGTTCCCAGCTTTTTTCTTGTTTTAATACCGAAATCGACCGTAAGAAATGATACCAAAAATGAGGTCAGCCAAAAATAGTACGGGAAAAATAGTACACCAGCGCCACCTAGCGGAGGTTGCATTGCTATACTCAGTTGAAAAATATTAATGACCAAAATCCAGTCACAGTATTGTTACTGAACTGCATGAGTATGGGGATTGAACCCCAGGCCTAGTGATCCATAGGCGGACACACCAACCACATCTCTAAAGGGATAATTCAGCAGCAAGGCCTATATACCGCCTCAATAGTCTAGTGGTAGAGTGACCGCTTTGAGTACGGGAGGTCTGGGGTTCGATCCCTGGCTGCGTCGTACCAAAGACGTGAAAAATGGTACTGGTAGCTCACTTGCTTGGCACTCTGCATTGAAAGGGTAGTACCAGGAGGTAAAATAAGCACAGGTAAGTATCTGTTAGTGGATACCTAGTTTGTCGTACAGGAGCTTTGTAGCTCGTGTTATATGTTGGATTATATGCGACGTTAAATAAAGCTTACCTTTACCTTTAAACCTACTGTCGCAACACCTCCCCCTTTTCTTTTCAGAGCTCACTAGCTTTCCATAATGACCCTCCATGCTCACCGCATGAGTCGAGGATATAAACTAGCTATTTTTATTTTAATTCTAATAGGGGCCCAGACTGTCAAAAATAAATGTTTAACATTAGATATATGAGCATTTTCTCCAAAAATTTAAGGGCCAAGCCCAAAATCTAGGGGCCATGGGCTACTTGGTCCCTGTTAATTTATATCCCTGTGAGTCAGTCAAACCCTCATCGCCATTGAAAGTAAACCTTGGGAGAGAAAATACCAAGGTTCCAACTGGGGCTCGAACTCCTGACCTCTTGGTCATAGGCGGACATGAACCATGTTGTCAAAGGGTTAACCCAGCATGGCTGTTGGAAGTGGCCTATAAAACCTACTATCACTACATCGTCTTTCCTTGGCATACTTGTAGAACATGCCAAAATTGGCGTTTATACACTTGCAGCCTCTACATGCATGATCACACTTTCAAAACATATAAAGGTTTGAGTGTTGAATGAAGATGAAAACAAGGCCTTGTGGAATATCGATTAATTTACCACATTTCATCGGTCAAACGCTTGAGATATCGAAGGGAGGGGTATCAAGGAAGACAACACTCCTTGTTCAGTTACGTGACAAAATGTTGAATCTATCTTTTACGTTTGACCTTTATCCACTTTTGACCAGGTTGGAGACTTCACGTGGATCGAGATCTAAAGGTAGTCTCTTGTTTGGAAGACAAACTGCCTTCCATTAAAAGCCGCAAATTAATTATTAGCATAAGAACTAAAAATCATTGAATTCTAGGACAGAAAATTATACAAATCTTTTTTTCTTTTTAATAAAATTTTAAAACTTAAATTATTTGGGAGATTTTGTTGAAGCATTGTATTTCTTGAGAAAACTTTTATTTTTAAAGGGAAAAAACATTTGTATTACTAAACAAAATATATTACAGGTACAAATATATTAACTCTTAATAAATTCAATAATGAATTGTTAACTTATAATTGGCCATACAGATTTTTTATCACCGTTACGTGAATGTCTGCTGAAAACGAAAGTATCACTTTTCATAGAGAGAAATAGATGTTCACGTTGTGTGACAGAATTCGATATTTCTTTAGACTTTCTTGTAATTTCCTTGTAGGACATACATAATACTCTTACCAACGTTTAATTTGAAATATTAACTCAGAAATGTGTCGTATATTAGCGAAAATAGGACCAAAAAAAATATATGTATGTTTCCTGTGACATGCCAGAAAAAAATCGGGTAGGTAGGTCGAGTTTTCTTTCTTTTTTTTTTCTTTTTTTTTTTAGGATAGAGCAGAACACGCATCTTCACAGTAGTAGAATTCCCTTGTCTTTGCTTTTGCCTATTGTCTTAACAATACATATATGCCTGTACTAGATGGTAGATGCTATACACTTTAAATACACAGCTTTTTATATACCCTTTGGCTTTTAGTCAAATTATTAAATACATGGCGTTAGAATATTTCGACAGATGCACCTTTGGTTTTCGTTGGTTCAAGCCTAGTTAAAATCATGATTTTTTTGTGTCGAGTTTAAGGCAGGGGTGTAAATTTTTTTCACACCACTCGCCCTGCAGGACTAGTAACCACTAAAATCTACTCGACTTAGTGAACAGTCATTTGTCCTTATAATTGACATGTTTAATATTGTCACTTTTATGAAAGGAGTATTATACATGTACAATAAGTAGATTTTAAATGAAACACACAGTAGACAAATACTGTTCTCTTGTACACTACATTTCCTTTTTAAGGTGGCATGTTTGTTCTTTTTAAATTTACCTTTTACAGCAGACATTTTAATTTTTCTTTCCTCTATTTTGTCAGCAGCACCAGCCAGTTGCTCTCCAAAACAACTGCAGCGATATTAATAATAATTAAAGTCTATCCCCTACCGTAAAGTGTTGGGACAGCATAAAATATTTAGTTATTTTCATTTTCTAAAGACTTATTTCCCGAAAATAATTATTTTGAAAAGTGTCCCCAAAATATGGACATAATTATCATCATCCACACACCCGTTGGGAACGCGAAAAAAACAACAATTATCGGAAATTATTTTGTTTATAAACTAAGTAATTGGCCTTGTTTTCATCATTAATTAACACCCTCCAAAGAGCTAAAAGAAGTGTGTCGGTATCATGGCATCTGGAGTGGAGATCAAAGCACGGTATAGTTGCCCGAGATTGTCATGGCATTACGTCATTTTTTCGTGCCATGTGAAACATCGCTGTTTGATCGTACCGCCTCGCTTCTTTAAATTGTTGAGAAGAAATCAATAAAATAAGTTTCTTCTTTTTTTAAAAAAAAAGCGAATGTACAATATCACGAATGAACTGACAGATAAATGTGTCAAATGATTATACTGATCCTACCTCTGTGACCTGTTTGTCCTCAAAGAATTTACATTATTGTTAGAGAAGAATATCTTACAAAGGGTCGTGTCAAAAATAATACTTGTACGAAGATTCATTTAAAAAATAATCAAAAACCACTAACATCATACTGCTTTATTCTAAAGCCACTTCTATTTACATTCACGAGGTCACATAACCTATTCTGCCGCGCTAACAGATATCTGTTTGCGAAAAATCGTTTTACTCCTTGTATTTAAATTGCTGCCGCTTTTTCATTATTTAAGATTTTTTAATTCTTTTTTTTATACTTTCTGGTCAAAAGTCTGAATTTTATGACCATATTATGTATCGATTATTTTCTTTAAGAAAGAAATAAGTAATTAAGATTGTGCTGTTTGAAATTTTACAAGTGATTATATGAAAATTCGGCTGTTTTTTTATAGAATTTTGACTACATTTTTGCCGATGTCTTATTAAAATTATTATAGAATTCAAACTGTATTACTTCTCAAGCGGTGTTGACAATTTGAAGCAATTATATTAAAAAATAAATGCACTAAGGGCGTTTTCTGTGTACGTGTCGCTAAACAAAAGTAACAGCAATGTAAATCAGATATAACGATAGGTCGCACGTGCTCGTGGAATGGAGAATTACCGGCATGACGTTTTGATATCTTTACGATTCGCGGGTTAATTCCAGTCAATCCAGGTATTTTTTTGTGATATAATTTCTGAATTTGGTAAAGTTACGACGTAAAAACCACTCGCCCGATTGGTCGAGTATACAGCGAAGTCCACTCGTCCTATCCAGAATTTAACTCATCGATGTACGATGAATAAGAATATAGAACTGGAAGATCCTTCACAAGAAACTGCCTGTGGGCGGGTGGACTTGTTCAAACAGCTCGGTAAATGTACATCGATCCGATGTTCCTAAATGAGAGCATATGATTTTTTTCGTACCCGCTAATTTTCGTCCGAAAAAAAGTTTAGGGTCGGGGGCTAAAATTAGGGTCGGTTGGGTCACCGGAAACTTGCATATTTTTTTATTTGGCCTAGACAGTAATTTATCTGAAACATTAATTTCTGGCATATTTTGTCTGCATGTACATTATCGTTGTCAAAATTATATGATTATTGAACGCTGAGGACTAATACTACCAGACACATAGATATATTCCTTTACAAAGTTGTCTTTTTTCATTTTCAGGGGTTTGTAAAAGTGGTTAAAAACAAAGCCTACTTCAAAAGATTTCAAGTCAAATTCCGAAGGAGGAGAGGTAGGCTTTAGTGTTTTTTTTTGTGGGGGGGACATTATCTACTAAATCATATGAGCATGCACAAATTAATCCCTCTGTGTACCAGCAGTATTTTGCATTTGAAAGCAAAGTTGTCTGGAGTGAAAAAGTAGGTCTACATTAAAGGTGTCCCAATTGTCTAGAACAGGCCAGTCTTGTTGCTACACTTGCCCCTCACTGCAGTGGGTTCAAAACTTTTTGTATGTGTAGGAAGCTGTCACAGAAGGAAGCCATCTGGCTGGCTTATGGAAGGTTCTACCAAGGTGCCTCCTACTACTTAATATATTAAACATTTGAGGACTTTAAAAATGCCTTGTCGTTATATTATGTCAAAGTCTTAGAGTGTATTTGGCTCGTTGAAATATATGTTTTAATATATGTTCATCGGATCTGTAACCACTGTTCCAAAAAAAAAAAAAAAAGTCAAAAAGTCAGACTGAGTTAAGAAATTGTCTTTTATGACTATTTAAAGCTGAAATATTGATTTTGTATTATTTTTTTCAAGAGGGTAGAACTGACTTCTATGCTCGTAAAAGACTGGTTGTTCAAGAAAAGAATAAATACAACACCCCAAAATACAGACTGATCGTCCGCTTTACCAACAAGGACATCATCTGTCAGGTAAATAATTTCAGAGTTCATCAAATGTTTCTGACACCTGTCATGGGTGACCTAAATTGTCCACCTGTCATCTTGTAGAATAGCGGTATGATATCAGTATTATCAGAATAATTTGCACTAAGTTCATGTGGGAGGAAAAAGTAGGTCACTAGGTTGTGGTGGGTCTTTAAGAGGAGGACATTAATCTGTTGCTTTGTATTCAGTCAATAAGTCTGAAGTTTCAAACATTTGATATGTTCAGTGTTGAATGTATATAAAGAAAAGCAAGCATTATGCTTATATCCTGTTTAAGTTGCAAAAACTCTTAAAACTGCATTTATTTAACTTAATATTTTGGAAAGGAAGCAACAGAATCGGGTATGGCAGTGGTAGTCTCTTAAGGTTTGGAAGTAGAGTATCATATATAGCACATTTAGCATAATTGTAGTTCGTAGTTTTAGTGCCTGTGTTAATTTCAATTAAATGTGTTGAAAACTGTTCTACCTATGTATTTCAGATAGCGTATGCCAGAATCGAGGGAGACGTGATCATTTGTGCTGCTTATGCACATGAACTTCCTCGCTATGGTATCAAGGTCGGGCTAACAAACTACGCCGCTGCATACTGCACAGGACTTCTAATTGCAAGAAGGGTATGAATCAATCCTTCAAAACGTTGAAATAATAGATCATTTAGTGACTTAATGAAATTAGGTTTTGCATCTTTAAAAGTGCAGAGATATGAAAGCAACAACTTTATTCTTTAGGTCAGTAAGTGATCTATGAACTCAGTTACTGTTCATGTTTTAAAAAAAAAGTACATCTGTATGTAACATAAGCAACCTCCATATTGCCAAGTAAATGATCTACTTAACAGGTTCACTTAAAAAAATATTGCATTGTCTTGCGTAATATTGAAGTAAATGAGACCAAAATTTAGATATCTCTGGATATTCAGACTAGTTTTAATACTATGAAATACATAAAAACTATTTAGCATGTGAGTTTAACATATAGTTAAGTACCTGTAAATTACTGCTGTTACAAAGTAGTTGAAATACATGTCTGTTCAGATAACATGCCTGCCAAACAAGCGATGTAGTGATGGCAGAGGAGATGCATGTTTGTTTTCCAAAGTCAGGAAAACAATCTGGTAGGTTTTTAGCTGTCTTTCTAGAGGTGGTGTTTGAATTCTGTGGTTTATGATGCTCTATAATTAAACCTTTTCCAGTTACTGAAAAAATTAAACTTGGACAGTATTTACCCTGGACAAGAACAAGTTGATGGAGATGAATTTTATGTAGAAGATGTTGATGGACAGCCAGGAGCATTCCGTTGTTACCTTGATGTTGGTCTCATGAGGACCACCACTGGTGCCCGTGTTTTTGGAGCCATGAAGGGAGCTGCTGATGGTGGCATTGATATCCCACACAGGTGAGAATCTTGTGTTGTGGTGTTTGGTAAACTGTATGATGCCTGTTGGTTATATGATCATTTATAAAGTTTTCTTGAAATTACATAGATGTTGCCAACTAAAAGCTGAGAAGGACATGTTACGGCTGTAGTTGTAAAACCAAAACTACCTTATTGTAGTAATTGAGATTTATTACTTGATTGCCAGTGATGTACTGAAATGACATAGTTCACCTGAAGTGCATTGATGATACACTTTTATTCAGCTGAGGCAGTCTAATTTGTACAAAGCTCTCTAAATAGGTTTTCTATCAAGATCTCTGCAACCTCTGCTGGATAATTGTCACATCACTTTAATAATGCCAATTAAGTTAACTTCATGGGTAAAGCACAAGACTTGGACCGGTGAATTAGTCAGTTCCTTATAGAGAACAACCTGCCGGTATTTCATATTGTAAACCCAAATCAAACAAAAAGCAAGTGTTCAAGTTGAAAAGATAATCTCTATTCTCAATAGGTCAAAAAAACTTCCTGTACCTAGGATTCTGAGCTATGTTGATTGGTATATTATTATTTTGTGATGGAGTGAACAAAAATACAGGAATACTTTCATTTATATGTCTGCCTCTGGTAAGGATTGAATATGGACAAAAAACATTAGGCCATACTTATATTTGATGTATTGATTTAGTTCTATCTGAATGTCTGTCACATGGTCAGAGACTGCTTAAAAAGGTTTAGTAATGAGGCTTGTTTTATTTGCATTTTCCGGTTGATTGATTTTTGGCCCATTAAAGGTCATTTTTGATAAGTTTTTCCAGAATATGTCTTTATGAATACTACTTGTAGCGATTGTTTACTACCGAGTCCAGTTGTGCATATTTGCATATTAGCTGTTGAAGGTCATTGGTTTAGTGTTTTTAGCTCACCTGTCACAAAGTGACAAGGTGGGCTTTTGTGATTGCGCGGTGTCCGTCGTCCGTCCGTCCGTAAACTTTTGCTTGTGACCACTCTAGAAGTCACATTTTTCATGGGATCTTTATGAAAGTTGGTCAGAATGTTCATCTTGATGATATCTAGGTCAAGTTCGAAACTGGGTCACGTGCCGTCAAAAACTAGGTCAGTAGGTCTAAAAATAGAAAAAGCTTGTGACCTCCCTAGAGTCCATATATTTCACAAGATCTTCATGAAAATTGGTCAGAACGTTCACCTTGATGATATCTAGGTCAAGTTCGAAACTGGGTCATGTGCCATCAAAAACTAGGTCAGTAGGTCAAATAATAGAAAAACCTTGTGACCTCTCTAAAGGCCATATTTTTCATGGGATCTGTATGAAAGTTGGTCTGAATGTTCATCTTGATGATATCTCGGTCAAGTTTGAAAATGGGTCACTTGCGATCAAAAACTAGGTCAGTAGGTCTAAAAGTAGAAAAACCCTGTGACCTGTCTAGAGGCCATATATTTCATGAGATCTTCATGAAGATTGGTCTGAATTTTCACCTTGATGATATCTAGGTCAAGTTCGAAAGTGGGTCATGTGCCGACAAAAACTAGGCCAGTAGGTCAAATAATAGAAAAACCTTGTGACCTCTCTAGAGGCCATATTTTTCATGGGATCTGTATGAAAGTTGGTCTGAATGTTCATCTTGATGATATCTAAATCAGGTTTTAAAGTGGGTCACGTGCCATAAAAAACTAGGTCAGTAGGTCAAATAATAGAAAAACCTTGTGACCTCTCTAAAGACCATATTTTTCATGGGATCTGTATGAAAGTTGGTCTGAATGTTCATCTTGATGATATCTAGGTCAAGTTCGAAACAGGGTCATGTGCGGTCAAAAACTAGGTCAGTAGGTCTAAAAATAGCAAAACCTTGTGACCTCTCTAGAGGCCATACTTGTGAATGGATCTCCATAAAAATTGGTCAGAATGTTCACCTTGATGATATCTAGGTCAAGTTTGAAACTGGGTCATGTGCCGTCAAAAACTGGGTCAGTAGGTCAAATAATAAAAAAAACCTTGTGACCTCTCTAGAGGCCATACTTTTCATGGGATCTGTATGAAAGTTGGTCTGAATATTCATCTTGATGATATCTAGGTTAAATTTGAAACTGGGTCAACTGGGGTCAAAAACTAAGTCAGTAGGTGTAAAATTATTAAAATCTTTTGACCTCTCTAGAGGCCATATTTTCCAATGGCTCTTCATGAAAATTGATCTGAATGTTCACCTTGATGATATCTAGGTCAGTTTCGAAACTGGGTCACGTGCGGTCAAAAACTAGGCCAGTAGGTATAAAAATCGGAAAACCTTGTGACCTCTCTAGAGGCCATATTTTTCATGAGATCTTCACGAAAATTAGTGAGAATGTTCACCTTGATGATATCTAGGTAAAGTTCAAAAGAGGGTCACGTACCTTCGATATTAGGTCAATAGGTCAAATAATAGAAAAACCTTGTGACCTCTCTAGAGACCATACTTTTCAATGGATCTTCATGAAAATTGGTCAGAATTTTTATCTTGATAATATCTAGGTCAAGTTCAAAACTGGGTCACATGAGCTCAAAAACTAGGTCACTATGTCAAATAATAGAAAAAACAACATCATACTCAAAACTGGGTCATGTGGGAAGAGGTGAGCGATTCAGGACCATCATGGTCCTCTTGTATTGTCTTAATGACCGTAATTAGAAAATAGCCAGTGATGATAGCATAGTTCATCAGATTGTACAATGCTGATATATTTGTCTTTCGCTCCTATCTGAGGCTGTTTAAAGAATTATGTGAAACATTCTAATTTTAGTCTGCATATCTGGTAAAATGAAAGCAATTTTCATAACATATCTGATGGTTCTTCAAATTGTTGCAGTTTAGCGTTTTGTTACAATGGTGTAAACACTGGACTGTGGCAGTATTTGCTGTGAAATGTTTGCCTAGTTCTTCATGTAGGAATTAAAGAGGATGAAGTTGAGCAAAGCTGAAAAGTTTGTCACAGTTAAAATATTCATTGAAACAAAGTGGGAAAGCTCTTGGATTAAATCTTCTTGTCACTTGTTATCATTACCATCGTTGTATGATACACACAGCTGTGGCTAAAAGGACAATATTTGAAATAGCCTATGATGATAGCATAGTTCATCAGATAGTATACTGTTGATATATTTGTCTTTCGCTCCTATCTGAGGCTGATGACGTGTTATTCTAGGGAATGTTAACAGTTGTAAAGTCTGAAATTAAAGAATGACCTGTATTAAGTGCATGTCAAGTGGTCATAGAATGTTGTCCACGTTTTAAAGAGCGTTTTTCATAGATGATAGTATTATATGTAAGCGAATGTCTTTGTAACCACTTGAAGGAATAGATTGAAACTTCACACACTTTTATACTGTGATGATCTGACGTGATGCACAGGTTCTTAACTTTGTTGCCTCTTTTTCAACTTGGCAATTTTTGGTTGCGTTTTTATGTTTAAGTTGGTTTTTCAGCGACCACATGTGGATATTGATTGAAATTTGAGACACTTGTTCACTGTGATGGTAAGACATGCAGTGCACAGATTTCATTACTCAGTTTTGCTCTATCACAAAGTCATGCTTCATTTTGAACTTGGCAATTTTCCTGGTGTAATCTGTAATTTCATTAAGAGTCGTAAGTGTGGAAAGTTCTATGACTCCAAAGTCTTTGCCTTGTTCATGTTTTCATCATTCTGACATTTATTTAATGAGAAGACTTTAGAATTTTAACATGTAGATTGAAAATTGCTCATTGTATTAGACTGCTCTGTAACAATTGGATAAATTGGATACAAGCCCCTGATGATAGCATAGTTCATCAGACAGTATAATGTTGATATATCTGTCTTTCGCTCCTATCTGAGGCTGGTAGCTCAGGTGTCTTGACTCGAAGCAGTGGTATATAAAAAAACAAGAAAAAACAACTGATTCATTAGGACTTGCATTATATAAATATCATATGCATTTGGATGAGTAAGCTGATAATATAAACCAAAAATAAAATGTCAACTGAGGGAACAGTTGGAATGCCAGTGATGATAGCATAGTTCATCTGAAAACATAATGTTGATACATTTGTCTTTCGCTCCTATCTGAGGCTTAAAAATAGAAACTCTTGTCATGTCCATGAAAATTAGTTCCCATATGTCCCTCCCAAAACTGGAAGTATAGTATATAAATGAGGATGTGTAGAGGCCAGAAGTTACCAGTGATTGTTGAATTTCCATGTATTCTTTGATGAAACATTTTCACTCCAGTCTTAGGTAAACAGCTCTGTGATCAAGTGGAAATTTGAACAAATAGAAATGTAAGGATTAATCGGGAAATAAAATGTCAACTGAGGGAACAGTTGGAATGCCAGTGATGATAGCATAGTTCATCTGAAAACATAATGTTGATACATTTGTCTTTCGCTCCTATCTGAGGCTTAAAAATAGAAAATCTTGTCATGTCCATGAAAATTAGTTCCCATATGTCCCTCCCAAAACTGGAAGTATAGTATATAAATGAGGATGTGTAGAGGCCAGAAGTTACCAGTGATTGTTGAATTTCCATGTATTCTTTGATGAAACATTTTCACTCCAGTCTTAGGTAAACAGCTCTGTGATCAAGTGGAAATTTGAACAATAGAAATGTAAGGATTAATCGGGAAATAAAATGTCAACTGAGGGAACAGTTGGAATGCCAGTGATGATAGCATAGTTCATCTGAAAACATAATGTTGATACATTTGTCTTTCGCTCCTATCTGAGGCTTAAAAATAGAAAATCTTGTCATGTCTATGAAAATTAGTTCCCATATGTCCCTCCCAAAACTGGAAGTATAGTATATAAATGAGGATGTGTAGAGGCCAGAAGTTACCAGTGATTGTTGAATTTCCATGTATTCTTTGATGAAACATTTTCACTCCAGTCTTAGGTAAACAGCTCTGTGATCAAGTGGAAATTTGAACAAATAGAAATGTAAGGATTAATCGGGAAATAAAATGTCAACTGAGGGAACAGTTGGAATGCCAGTGATGATAGCATAGTTCATCTGAAAACATAATGTTGATACATTTGTCTTTCGCTCCTATCTGAGGCTTAAAAATAGAAAATCTTGTCATGTCTATGAAAATTAGTTTCTATAGAAGAGTGTGTCCAAACATACACTGGAAGTATAGCATATGAATGAGGTCAGTAGTTACCACTGATGGTTGAATTTCCATATATTTTCTTTGATGAAATGTTTTCACTCCTGTTTGGGATAAACAGCTTGAGAGTAGAAATGTGAGCAAGTTTAACTATAAAGGCTAACCTGAAAGTCTGATGTGGTGTATTTGATTTTGTCATACACATATAACTCTAGCTTTAAGTATACAAAGATTTACTGGGATTTTTATGCATTTTCAGCACCAAACGTTTCCCTGGCTATGATGCGGAGAGTGGTGAATTCAGTGCGGAGGTTCACAGGGACCACATCTTCGGTAAACATGTGGCAGAGTACATGAGGAAACTCAATGAGGATGATGAAGACTTGTACAAGAAACAGTTCTCCCGCTTCATCAAGAATGGACTCAATGCTGACAATGTAAGTCCTTAACACATGGCAACTAACAAACAGCTTAGAATAACTTTGAGAATGGCAGAATTTAAAAAAAGAATGGGGCAGTTTCAGCTGTTGTCATTCAGCAGTGATCAATACTTAGTAGGTTAACCCTTACCTTGCTAAATTTTTATAATGAACTTTTCCATCTTTCAATTTGGTTGGTACTATTAGCTGTTAATAGGGGTGCTAAACAAAAATATACTAACTGAATGGCGAACAGTGCAGATCTTGATCAGACTGCATGGATGTGCAGGCTGATCATAGCTGCACTGGTCGCAAAGGCAGAATCAATCGTGTCCAGCATGATAAGTGTTAAAAGAATTGGTTAAATTTGCACTTATTAGCTCATCTGATTTTTTGAAAAAAAATGATGAGTTATTGTCATCACTTGAGCGGTTGTCGGCGTCGGCGTTGCCTGGTTAAGTTTTATGTTTAGGTCAGCTTTTCTCCTAAACTATCAAAGCTATTGCTTTGAAACTTGGAATACTTGTTCACCATCATAAGCTGACCCTGTATAGCAAGACACATTACTCCATCTTGCTTTTTGCAAGATTTATGGCCCCTTTTGTACTTAGAAATATCAGATTTCTTGGTTAAGTTTTGTTTAGGTCAACTTTTCTCCTGAACTATCAAAGCTATTGCTTTGAAACTTGGAATACTTGTTCACCATCATAAGCAGACCCTGTACATCAATAAACATAACTCCATCTTGCTTTTTGCAAGATTTATTGCCCCTTTTGGACTTAGAAAATCAGTTTTCTTGGTTAAGTTTTATGTTTAGGTCAGCTTTTATCCTAAACTATCAAAGCTATTGCTTTAAAACTTGCAACACTTGTTCACCATCATAAGTTGACCCTGTACAGCAAGAAACATAACTCCATCCTGCTTTTTGCAAGATTTATGGCCCCTTTTGGACTTAGAAAATATCAGATTTCTTGGTTAAGTTTTATGTTTAGGTCAACTTTTTCTCTTAAACTATCAAAGCTATTGCTTTGAAACTTGCAACACTTGTTGACCATCATAAGCTGACCCTGTACAGCAAGCAACATAACTCCATCCTGCTTTTTGCAATAATTATTGCCCCTTTTGGACTTAGAAAATCATTTTCTTTGCTGAGTATTATGTTTACGTCAACTTTTCTCATAAACTATCAAAGCTATTGCTTTAAAACTTGCAACAGTTTTTCACCATCATGAGTGTACACTGAACATCAAGAAACATATCTCTATCCTGCTTTTTGCAAGAATGATGGCCCTTTTTAGACTTAGAAAATCATGGGTAGGACAATATTTCTATTACACAAAAAAAATCAGATGAGCGTCAGCACCCGCAAGGCGGTGCTCTTGTTTTATTAAGGGGACTTTCCAGCTTGAAATGGTGGTGCCCCTTGGGATATTATTTCAAGCCACTGACATTTTCTTGCATAAACAGAATATTACAGTTCCAGCAGGCTTGAACACGGCAGTGAAGGGCAAATAATGTAATGTCAGCATCCATTCGTCTACAGGGGCCTTGTGTTAAAACTTAGCTGACTTGCTGTTCATGAGAAAATTAGTTTATTACCATTTCTGAAAATGCTATAATGCCTGGCACCTGTTGAATTTCCAGAATACTTCAGCTTGACTGAACGCAAACATTGTTCCTTTAACACTAGATAACTGCGCTGAATCATGCATTTCCCCCTTCACTTTTAGTAAGAAAACCAAAACATTTGCCTTTTTCAGTTGGAAGAAATGTACAAGAAAGGTCATGCTGCAATCCGCTCTGATCCTGAGCCGAAGGCCAAACCAACAAAGGAGGTGAAGGTCAAGAGGTAAGAGTGATCTAGTGTTTTAAAGTGGGGGTTGCACAAATAGTTCAGTGGTTTGTGCCTCACTGGGTTTCTCTATACTACATATGATCTTGGTACTGATCTTTCCCAGGAAATGGCTTCCAGTGTGATTCTAATAAGCTTCAAGCTGAATAGATGTGTTTATTAAAAACCTGGGTCTGAATGAATTTTTAAAAAATTATTTTTGAAACATCAGTATTGACGTATATTATACTTCGGACTTCACCCAGTAAGAAAAAAGAATAGTCAACACGGTGAGATTGCGGTCATAGTACTCGGATCTTAAGAAAGATTGGTCTTCTTTAACCACTTTCTGCATGGTACATGGTAAAGACCTGTAAATTGTTCACAAAGTCTTCTGTGAGAAATTGAGGATTCCAGGCAGTTTGCTTTCTGTTCAGTTTGCCCATTCTGTAATATTGCTTTAACAAGGTAAAATATAACTAACTTAGTATTCTTCATTTCAGATGGAACCGTGCCAAGATGACCAAGGCCCAACGTGAAGATCGTGTCAAACAGAAGAAGGCTGCCTTCATGAAGAAGCTAGAGGCAGATGATGAATAATAGACTTTGTTTCTATTTATGTGCTGATATCAATTATATTAAAGCACTCTGAAGAGAAATCTGTGTTCATGTCTTGGTAGTTTCGGTGATACCAACATAGAGTTGGGATACATATCCCTGGGTGGCAACAAAGTTGAAAGAAATTCCAAAACAGTACAAAAATTAAACTTAAAAAAGTGAGGAAATTCAAAAGATGGCAGTCAGTTGCTTAGCATGGCATTTTAATCTAATTTGCTTACGTGGGTCTGTCCATTAGTAGACAATTCGGTTTCCGCTTGCTGACTACTAGGGAATGCTTTGGCACACTGGCGTTATTTCATAGGATGATTGAGTGTGGTCAGTAGATGACACCTATCGTTCTAGAGGTTCAGGTTATAGTAGAGTGGTCGAAATTTATAGGAGATTGCCTGTTGGCTAGAGTTATTTAAGGATCATTGTGACCTTGAGGCTGAAAATTGCCAATAATTGGGATGCTTTGACCAAGGACTCGAACTTTATAGAAGGATTGCCTGTGGTGGCTAGATGACCTTGTTTTTGGGGTCAGTAGGTCAAGGTCACCATGACCTAGAGACTGAAAACTGTTTTTGACAATAGCTGGAGAATGCTAGGGCTTATAGCCATCAAACTTTATAGTATTGTTGATGGTCATTAGATGACCCTTCAAAAGCAAGAACTTAGGTCAATGTTTATACCAAGACTGAAAAGTTTTCTGGTCATTCAGTTGGGAATACTTTGGCTTATGACTGTTAAACGTCATAGAATGATTGCCCAGTCACTAGATGACCACAGTGACCCAGATATGATCAATTGCTGTAAAATCCAACTGTGCATTTTGAGAGGGAAAATGGCCTCGGACTGTTCAACAGGATGATTGTTAGTAGATTACTTTGAGAGTCACAAGTTCAAGGTCATAGTGACATGGAGACTGAAGACGGTTATCATTAGCATGAGAATGCCAGGGTCAAACTTCATAGCAGCATCTTTAGCTTATTTGAACTTTGTTCAAGGTGAGCCATTAGTGTAGGTGGATGGTCAATCATCCTGCATGAACATTTTTAGCTCACCTGAGGCAAAGGCTCCTGGTGAGCTTTTGTGACCGCTCAATGTCCGTCGTGCGTCCGTCAATATTTTCTAAAAAATTCTTACTGAAAACCACTGGGCAGAATTACACCAAACTTCACAGGAATGATCCTTTGGTGGCTCCCTTTCAAAACTGTTCAAAGAATTGAATTCCATGCAGAACTCTGCAGCCAAAAGGAAAAAATTCAAAAATCTTGTCCAAAACCGCAAGACATGGAGCCTTGATATTTGGGATGTGATATCTAATGGTCCACTATGAAGATTGTTCAAATTGTGCCCCTTGGGTGAAGAGGCCCTGCCCCGGGGTCAAAGTTTTACATAGACATATATTTATTTAATATATGTATAGGAAAAAGCTTTAAAAATCTTGCCTGAAACGGCAAGGCATTGCCTAGGCTTTTGATATTTGATATGTTGCATTGCCTTGTGGTCCTCTACCAAAGTTTTTCAAATTATGCCCCTGGGGTGAAGAGGCCCTGCCCTGGGGATCCCAAATTTAACATAGACTTACACGGGAAAAAAAATTCTTTTCAGAAAGTCTAAAGCCTAGGCCTTTGATATTAGGTATATAGCATTGCCTAGTGGATCCCTAACAAGATTATTCAAATTATGCCCCTGGGGGTCACTTGTTATATGAGTCAGTTAGGAATAAATACTTCAAAAATTATCAGATCATATTCCCTAGACTGTTTAATTATAAGCACGGGTCACTTGACCTACTGATCTACTTTCTTGTTTTTTAAGATACAGCCTTGAAATTTGGATGACATGTATAGTTTAGCACACCAATCTTAAAACTGACTTCCATTGACCATGTATGTGAACAACTGACACACTTCGTAATATTATAGCATCAGTTTGCCATTTTAAACATGTGGCTCGTATTATTCAGGTGAGCGATTCAGGGTCATCATGACCCTCTTTTTACTTAAATATCTTCTCTAAAACTTGGTTAGAATTGCACCAAACTTGGTCAGGAACATCCATCTAGTTTGCTCAAATGTTTTACCTTGGCCCTTTTTAGGGGCTAGCAGAGATCAGTAGAAAAACCTGTAAAGAACTTCTCATGAACTAAATGATGGAGCGTCGTCAAACTTGGTCTGTAGCATAATTTTAGGTCCTCTTCCAATTTTGCTCAAATGGGGGCATTTCGCCCCTGATAGGGGCCACTACAGCTGAAATTAGAAATACCGTTGACTTCTCAAGAAAGTGAGAGATGGATCTCCATTACAGTTGGTCTGTAGCATCATTATAAGGTTCTCTCTTAAATTTGAACAAATGGGGGCAATTTGGCCCCTTTAAATGTTGCTAGGGCTAGAAGGAATAATACCTTCCAACAACTTTTCTCTTGAACCGCTCAATGGGTTACATCTAACTTTTGTCTATAGTGTCACTGTAAGATTCTCTCCAAAATTTGTTAAGATAGGGGCAGTCCTCTTACCCTTACTAGGGACCATTAGAGGTAAAAGATACTTTAATCAACTTTCTTTTATCCCGATCCGCTAGATGGATCATCAGACTGGTATGACAGGGCTTAACAAGAGCTGTCGTGCCCCTGAAGCGTACCCAAGAATGCTACAGTTGTCTGCACAAAATGTGCCAGAATAGTTCAGGTATGAATTATTTTGTGACCTTGACCTAAGAAACCTTGGTCATAACCATTACACAACTCGATATGGTTAACATTTGTGTTGGAATTATTTTAAAATTCAAGTTATGGACCAGACAAGAAAAAGACCATGTTAACCTTTGACATGTAAGCTTGACCTTGGAGCTAGGGGTCTGGGCCTTGCACATGACATATCATCTCATTATAGGGAACATTTATGCCAAGTAATATCGATGGCAGAGTTACGGACCTGACAAGAAACAGCCCATCTTAACCTTTAACTTCTAAGTGTGACTTTGAGCTAGGGGTCTGGCTCTTGCGCACGGCATGTCTCATTATGGGGAACATTTATGCCAAGTTATTTCAGAATCCCTTTATGGATTGCCGAATTATGGACCGGACACAAAACAGACCCTTGACCTCCAAGTGTGACCTTGGAGCTAGAGGTCTGGGTCTTGCGCGTGACGCGTCATCTCATCATGGTGAACATATTTGCCAAGCTATTTCAAAATCCCTTTATGGATGGCAGAGTTACAGTCTGGACAAGTTTACACGGACGGACAGTGCGATTTCAATATGCCCATCTTCGGGGGATAAAAAACCTAACAACTCATCATGAGCCACTTGGTGGATGTTCATCACACTTGGTCTGTAGCATTATTATAAGGTCCTCTCCCAATTTTGTGGGCTTTTGGCCCCTTTTAGAGGCAGCTAGAGCTGAAAATAGAAATACCTGTAAATTAATGAAAAGCTTGATCGATCATCATCAAACTTGGTTTGTAGCATCATTTTAAGGCACTCTCCGAAAATTATTCAGTGGTGGTGTTTTGACCTTTAGCAGCTGCTACAGATGAAAATAGAAACTAGAGTTTTTTACCCCACCTGACCCAGATTTGAATCTGACCTAAAGATCATCAAGATTAACATTCTGATTAAGTTTCATTAAGATATGGTCATAAATGTGGCCTCTGGAGTGTTAACTAGCTTTTCCTTTGATTTGATCTGGTGACCCAGTTTTTGACCCACATGACCCAGACTTAAATTTGACTTAAAGATCATCAGGATTAACCTTCTGACCAAGTTTCATTAAGATATGGTCATAAATGTGGCCTCTGGAGTGTTAACTAGCTTTTCTTTTGATTTGACCTGGTGTCCTAGTTTTTGATCCTACTTGACCCAGATTCAAACTGGACCTTAAGATCATCACGATTAACATTCTGACCAAGTTTCATGGAGATACAGTCATAAATGTGGTCTCTACAGTGTTAACAAGCTTTTTCTTTGATTTGACCTGGTGACCTAGTTTTTGACCCCAGATGACCCAATATCAAACTCTTCCAAGATTTTATTGAGGGTAACATTCTGACCAAGTTTCATGAAGATTGGGTCCAAATTGTGACCTCTAGAGTGTTAACAAGCTTTTCTTTTGATTTGACCTGGTGACCTAGTTTTTGACCCCAGATGACCCAATATCAAACTCTTCCAAGATTTTATTGAAGGTAACATTCTGACCAAGTTTCATTAAGATTGGGTCAAAATTGTGACTTCTAGTGTTAACAAGCTTTTCCTTTGATATGACCTGGTGACTTAGTTTTTGACCCCAGATGACCCAATATCGAACTCGTCCAAGATTTTATTGAGAGTAACATTCTGACCAAGTTTCATTAAGATTGGGCCAAAATTGTGACCTCTAGAGTGTTAACAGTGAAACTGTTGACGACGACAACGACGGACGGACACAGGGCGATCACAAAAGCTCACCTTTGAGCACCTCGTGCTCAGGTGAGCTAAAAATCCTTTAAATGACTTGCTGGCTGGGTCCTCGTCAGAGTTGACCTGTAGCATCATTGTAAGGTCCATTTCCCATGGGCCATTTCAGCTAAAAATAGAATAACCTTTTAGTAACTTCTCATGAACAGGTTTTCAATCTTTATCAAACTTGGTCTGTAGTATCATTGTAGAGATAAAAATCAGAAAAAGAATTTTAAACAACTTCGTGTCAGGAAGTTTGAACTTTTGGGGCATCGGAGTAAAAGTATAAAAAATATAAAAAATATCTTTAAATAACTTAATGTACAGCTTTATGGATTTTCACCAAACCTTGTTAGAGGTAAAAGTTTTCTTCAGGTGAGTGACTTGGGCACATTTGGACCTCTTGTCTTGCATTCTGAACAGGAGTTTTTGGTGTTTGTATCTGTGCTGGAAAAACTTCTAACACCTGGGTTGCAAGATGTTTAAATCCATTATGCTCCTATGATAACACACTGGTTAAAAGAAAAGCATTTTAAAATTCCCCAGTTATCATAAGGGACAAGGATTGTGATTTTTAGTTCATGCACACTTCAATGTCCAGTCCATAACACTTGTCATTTGTCGAGGGATTTTAACATTCTGTGGCAAAAATGTTGCCTATAATGAGACGACATGTCGTGCATAATGTTCAGATCCCTAGCTCAAAGTTCAAGTTCACACTTGAAGGTCAAGGGTCTTATCCTGTACGATTTGTAACTCCACCATCAATGAAGGAATTTTAATATTACTTTGCTCAAATGTTCCTGTAATGAGACAGTATGCTGTGCACAAATTCCAGATACCTAACATAAATGTTGAGGTCACACTGAGGTTAAAGGTTAACATGGTATTAACAAAGTCCGTTTCATGTCCGCCAACAATCGAGGGAACATAGTATTACTTGGCACCAATGTGTTCCATAATGAAACAGCATGTTTTGTAACACCCATTGTTTTGCTGTGGTTCAGATAATAGTCGCCTTCCAGTAAAGAGCTCTGTATTGCATGGCAATACTCTATTCACTGTTTCTTCTATTAGTTGAAGAATACGGTATCACTAGTTGTAGGTATGAATGGAAATACCCAGCTGGATTCCAGCTGTGGGTGTAAGTAGGTCATGGTCACTGACATTTCAAGCCGCTTGTCTGACCATGTAACAAAACAGCAGGATCGTCAATGGTCAGTAAATGACAAATGTCCTGGCATACATGAGACTGAAAACTATAATTATATGTATGTGTAAAAAACTAAGTTTCAATTTAAGAAAGAGTGCACAAGAATTACAGCTCTGGAACCCTCTGTGAGTTGTTTCATATAAAGCGATTTTAGAAATATCTTTCCATAATACCAAAGAATGAAATAATGACTCTCGCAACACTGGTTTGTAGCCTTCTGGTCAATATAGCACGGGATCAAAAGCTTTTTTGTCTGTGTGTAAGTTTTACAAATAAGTAACATCTCTGCAATACCAGTTCTCTGTATGTCCATACCCCTAAATAATGTCTCTACCAATCGTAAACAGAAGGGGCAGAGTTGGTTATCTTTAAAGATACTGAGTTACATGCGGTAAAAGTTCTCTATTTCGCCTTCACTCTCTAGATTACATATTGTGGAAGAAATGTAGGTAGATTTTACTTCTACCCTAAGGTTATTGTTGAATGAAGTGAGCAAAATTTAAAACAGTCCCACAGGATTCAACCTTAATTTCTCAATGTTGGAGTTTGAATTCTGTCTCATTAAATCCGTTTACTTGAATCACCCTAGAAAAAATTATACTGCCAGTTTGTGTTTTATTATTGTTTACCAATAGTTTGATGTTTCTTCTATCAAAATTAATGGTATAATAAATTTTCTGCAAACGTTTTGGACAGTGGCCATCACTTTGAAATTTGTCTCTACCGGTACTTGAGCTTGAGGAAATACCATAAATTATACAAAATTTATAAAAACGGCACGGTAAAAGTTGTTTAAAAACTGCAACACAGTGCGAAACACGGTAAACTTTAAGAATATACCAAGCAAATACCATTTCTTAAACATTACTTTTAGGGGTCCAATACCTTAAATTAGAATTTTCATTCTCAAATTAAAAATTGTCTTCCATCTGGCCCTTGATCTCCCCACACCACCTTGAAGGATTCTGCACATCCTCTAATTAATGTGGAAAGCATTCATGTTTGAAAATGCACACCTAAAAACATTGGTTTTAATTAACTCGAAAAGGGGGCATAATTTTGTAAAAATGCAAGTACAGTTATGAACCCTGTGCAATGAATGTCAGATCATAACACTCACTGTGAACAAATGTGTGAATTTTCAATCCATTCCCAGTGGTTACTGAAAACTTAACCAAATCCTGACACGGACTCTGACGTACGTGCGAGTCAAACAGCTCAAAATATTCTTCTAAAAGTCGAGCTAAAAACTAGTAAAAAAAAATAGCTCTATTTCTTGATGGACACCTAATATATTTATAAATAATACAATGGGCAACTAATATTTAACAAAAATCAGCAATGTACATTGTATCTCTCAAGAAAGAAATAGTTCCCTCAGCCATAAACAATTTTTCTTGGCCTTTAATTATAAGTACTGAAACATAGGTTCCTTCTTTGTGCTGATGCACTATACCAAATTTAAAATACTAATCTAAACAAAAGAAATTACTAATAATCTAAACAATGGAAATGACTACTAATCTGAACAATAGAAATGACTACTAATCTTGTCCCATCTGCTTTTAAACTACAATTACTGAAGTAAAGCATACATAACAAATGGGTAAAGCTTCTTTTCCTCCAAAACTGACATGTAAGGGTCAATACCTTTACTAAAATACATTTCAACTCGAAAATGCCAATGAATTGCACAACAAGCTATGGTACTGAGCATCCCTACAAACTTTGGAGTTTGGTTGAAGTCTCACCTGTACTTTATGAGGAATAATCCAGACAAACTTGTGACAGACTGATGGCCAAGACAAAATCAATGTATCTCCACACATAATGGGAGACATAATTAGCAATTGTATGTAAATCATTCAATGGGGTAAAAGGATACAGACAATTTTGTGACAGATGGGCTGAAAACATTGTTTTCCACTGAAATATAATTCATACTGGTCTTGGATGCTCAGAACGAAACTTTCTGCAAGCCCAACTAGTTCCAGAAATTTACTGCAAGGAGAGAAAAGTATCTTACAAGTGGAAAATGAGGAAAAAGTTAGTTGGACCAAGATGACCTATGAATAAATTGATTTTTTCTGAAATGGCTCTCCAAAATTACAGTGTAGATTACACCTATGAACAAATTATTGTTTTTTTCTGAAATGGCTCTCAAAAATTACAGTGTAGATTACAACATAGAATCCAGAAAATAAATCCCAATAGACTGGAGTAAAACATGGAACCCTAGACCACAGCATGTCCAGTATAATTTCATGACCCTCTTATACCAAAATAAATAGATGAAGTATGATCCTGTAGTGTTACAGTGTTTCAATATTTAAAAATATTTTATTAACAATTTCTTTTGACAAGGTGTCACCAAAGTGAAAATCGGACAAGCGGTTTCACCGTTTAGATGTTATTTGAAGATTTTTCCCTTTTTAGCACTGGCAGCCCCAATGCAACAACGTGGAACCATTAACAAATTTAGATGAAGACTATCGAAGAAACCTTGAGATTATGTTTTATCAACTTCCGCTAAATGGTTTCTGAGTGATGTAAATTTTAAGAAAATGGTTTACAGACTTGGACCTACAACATAGAGTGATCTGAGCTCTGTGTTCAAGTGAACTAAACAAAATACTACAAGAATTTTTTTCTTAGGCTGTAATTTTGAATTTAACACTTTGATAAATTGTAATGGAAGATTTTGCATTGATATTAAGCTTCATTCAATCTACATTAAATATATAGAGTCTCAATTATTCATGGAAAAAAAAAACCCAAATGCATGGGCATCGGATGAACCAATACAAAAAGTAGCTTCAGATTTTAAAATAAATGTTTTCTTTCAGCATGCTTATCACCCAACAAAAATTTATGATATATATCCTGTGCTTGGTAATACATTTGTATACAATCAGAACCTACCTATAACAATGAAAGTACAAGAACAGGAGGGCTTAAACTGCATATCGGGACGTAATTACAAATCTGGAGCGGTCTATAAGTCAGCATACTAAAGACATGTCAGTGATAAACACACAAGATTTTGTTTGCAAACTTCAAAATATATCTTTACATGATAAAGAAACAAGAGCTGTTGGAAAAAACTTGAACAATGGAGAGGTAAATACCAATGAAAGAGCGACTGCGACTGGCTAATAGGTAACCTACTCCTGTAGCAGAGCTGGAAAAAGAGGCCCAATTACGGTCATTCTGGTATGTGCATTATACCCCTTTGAAAATAGATTTATATTTGATAAGTCCGTTCTGCCCAATCATTGTGCTGTCCAATGATTTGTTTCTCATGATGTATTATACAGGTCCAACCTAACATCAGTAAGATGTAGTAATAGTGTGTAAATTTTTTCGAACAACTGAAACGCGTTTTCAGAATGACCAGCAAACAGACCCCTGATCCATCACATAGGCCTATCTGACAGACAGAGCCAATATGAAAACATGTCTTTATTAACATAATATCAAATACCAAACAAATGAATTCCTTCAAATAATATTCTTTTAATTACACAGATCAATTTAAGCTGCATGCCTCCAGATCGTTCGACAACAAAAAATTTTTTTTTTAAGTATCTTGAAATAAATGCTATATTTCTTAAGAAGGCTTTAAAACTTCATTACTGACAAACTTTATGTTACGGAAACACATGATAATTTGCTGTTTTTACTACTTTTTACGATGAAAATCAGAAAGTGTTTGTCACGCTTTTACTCGAAGTAAACTGTCTCGATTATAAATATCTATATTTCGAGGTCATTATTCATTACTTCAGCTGTAGTGCTACTGGTTATGACGATGGGAAAAAGTCTTTATTGCCGCGGCGGTCCGGGGTTCGATTCTCGACGCGGTCATCTTTTTTTCTTGATTTGGTATTTTTAAAATATTTTAGAAACAAAAATTCATATTCTAATGTTCATGATATGACCAGACTTCAATTTGAAAGAAAGATTATTTTTTAACCAAATCTGGAGGCATGCTGCTTTAAAATCATGCCAGTGTCAAGTGATAATTCTCACATTTCTCAGGTTAAGCATGTATATTTATAGAACATGCTAATTTGTCTTTATCTTTACGCAGATCTATGTATCAAGTCCATCAATCTTTTTCACAAAAGTTTATTACAATTTTTTGTTAAATGACAGAATTAACACGATTTCGGTTAAATTCTTTTTGGTGAGGGATCATACTGAATCTTTTATATCTAACCTTTCTTATATATAACATTTTTTTATAAAAGTCTTTGTTTGTGACATCCTGGAGCAAATTCTCTAAATAAAATAACATTTCACCTCTACTTACATTTTAACTAGTAAAATGGACAAAACGTTTTGTATCACAAATACTTCAGATATTATCAAGCACTCGTTTACAATTCAGAATCTGACAACATTTCTTCATCTTCTTTCCTTTTCTGTTTTCCTTTAAGTACAGCCGTCTCGAACAAATTCAGGTAATATTTAACTGCCTTAAATGAATCATCATTCGCAGGTATTGGATAGGTTATTAATCTAGGGTCACAATTTGAGTCCACTAAACCTACTGTCGGGATTAACAACTTTGCTGAGTCTATTACACCTTTGTGAGTTTCAAACACACTATTAAGTGTATTTATAAAGATGCAGAGATCTGGAAGGCGTACTCTCTGGCCAAATTTATTTGGCATATCTGTAAATAGTCCTGGCATCCAGTAACGACAATGAGCGTATTCTCCACACAATTCCGCAGTTTTCTCGATGTACGGCATCATAGGCTTGCTTCTACTGACAAAGAGAATCACCCCACCTCTATATGCAATATGTGCTGTAAAATTCAGAGCATCTTGAAACAGAGGCACTGTTTGTTCTAAATCAATAATATCAATGCCACTGCGGGTGCCAAATAGGTAAGGTGACATATAGACATTCCGGCCACCTTGGTGGTGCCCAAAGTGTGCGTTGATCCTGAACAAATCTTTTAGTGTAACCAGACTCCTCAAATTGAAGTAGTCATCATGTTTCAGGGCTTCCCAGGTGTCCACCTCTGAAATCAGTCAAAAAACATTTGATTAATGATGTATCACATATATCAATATTTTATACATGTAATAAACAACAGAAAATGGCAATGTGGTTTTTCTATGAGTTGACATAGTGATCTTACGTTTGACCCAAGATATCACTGTTCAATCTTGTTCTAGAATTTACAAAACAAGAGCTGCCTCAGGAGACAGCACACATAAAGTTGCTAACAGACGGACTTACGGAAACCGGGGTATAAAATAATACGTCCCTTCGTTCGTATAAAAAGCATCAAAATTTAACAGTAACTCTATGTAAATAGGGGGCATAATTCATGTAATAATGGTGCCAGAGACATGGACCTTACGTCATTAATATGGGTGATGATGTGGAAGAACTATATTAAGGATGACTACCCGTAATAGGCATCAATTTCACCAAAAGCGTACATGCAACTTGATAATGTAAGCCTTGAAAATGTCAAACAATAGAAATAAGGTGCATATTGACAAGTTATAATTATAGTGACAGAAGTTCTCAAAAATTTCCTCTAGATTACCTCCCCTGATAATTTTGTTTTGTTTTCATGAGTTATCTCCCCTGAAAACTAGAAAAAAATAATTTTCTCCTTTTCCCTATGGTGAATTTTAGATTTCTTTTTGATATCAGAATCGTATAATGCAGCTTTCTACCGCAAAATTATCTCGAAACTCAAGCTCAGATTCTCATATTCAAAGAAATTATATATTTCCCATAGGCATCAATGTTAGCTTCAATACCGATTACCTTCCCCAAAAATGATAAAATTCGAAAAATTCTCTCGAGGAAATGTTTTTAATTTTGAATGTCTTTAAAGTGACCAAATTTCATTTAAATATTGTCATCCAGTTACAAGATATGAAATATGGCTATTACACCATGTTATCCTTAAGGTAGTTCTGCACGTTTAATAAACCGGAAGTGATGGCGTAACGTCATTTTTCCGGAAAACGTAGAATAAAGCCTGGATTTGGCGTACTGAAATGAAAATCATTTTATGAATTAATGGCAACCCGTGAGTAAATTTATTTCAGTGGCATTGTTACTATCTCTATAAAGTTAATATATGATATTAAAACATCTTTGACGTTAAATAAATTAAAATAATGTGTTAAATTATCTTGAAACGTGCCGTTCACTTTAAGTTTGGTCAAATAGCTCAAAAATAAATACACGGACCTATACATTTTATTTTACCATAATATAGACCATATATTTATTTAAGACTGTGAGAAGTGTCATTAAAATCTACATTGTAGAAAAATTGCTATTCACGAAAATGATATGAAAGTTGTGATTTTCACGTAGACTCCCATTGTGAAAAAAATGCGTGAGGTCCAAATTTTTCTAATCAGTCTAGCAAAAAATCAAGCACACGACCCTATCATTTTTATTTACTGAATTTTCTCAGTATATTCTGAAGTTTTGAAAGATCAGGGTTTAATCAAATTCTACATTGTAGAAAAGTTTTCGATCCAAACATGCAGAACTACCTTAAGTTTGAATCAAACTGATAAAGTAACAAGAGCTGTCACTAATGGTGACAAATGCCCCCGCAGCGCCTTGACCTTTGACCTGGTGACCCCAAAGCCAGTAGGGGTCGTGTACTCAATAAGTACTATCAGCATGTGAAGTTTGAAGGTCAAGGGTGCAGTGGTTCGCGAGTAAAGTGCCTTCATGCAAGAAGTTAACGTTGTGACGTACGGACGAACTAACGGATGGACAGTTGAAAACTGATATGCCTCCCTTCGGAGGCATAATGATAAAGATTAGTAAAGGTGTGTCCAAATTAACTGAAATTCTAAGTAAAAAGGGGGCATGATTCATGATATATTGGAGCTAAATTTGCCAAATTGTAAGCCGGAGTTATGAATCATGCTCATGTTGCCAAGGATGTATGTAGAAAACGTTTTGGTTAAGTAGTTTCTGATAAACTGGCTTACCGTAATGGCATATTACTTCCTTGATGCCTGGGGCATTACACATTACTACATCATGCAAAGGGGGAATTAAGAGAGGAGCTATAAGGCCCTAATGTTTTTGTTTGTTATATTTCAGTAAATATCAACTACGTATCCAAGGTGTTATGACTTATTATTTTAACAATTATAGCACTATCATAATTCTGGTATTCACTCATGTAATAATAACAATAATAACAGCAATAATAATAATGTAATAAAAATAATAGTGTAATAAAAATGTAAATTGTATTTGGTTGTTGGTGTTCAGAAGTCAGTATTTAAGTTAAGATGTATCATATTTTGTACTTTGTACTGATCTATATCTTCATAGTAAAGATGTTATTATTATTGTTATGACCTTTTTAAAAAAAATATAGTAATGTGGGGGCATTAATTTGGGGGAGGGTATTAATAAGGGTATATACAGTACAAGGAAATTGCTATGCTAAAACAGGGCATTCTCTTGACACAATTTGAGCATAATTTATGAAACTTGTTTGGTGAGATCATCTTACGATGCCAAAGACATGTGACTTTTTGAAAAGCATTCTGTCAACTTAGTGTCAAGTACATTCTTAAAACCTATTTACATGCAGCACTATGTTAAATAGTGGCATAATTCTGTACTGTGAGGTCATATCCTGATCAATGCCGAAGACATGTATATAATGTAAGTAGTTTTTGAGAGATCTGCTCACTGGAAAAACAAAAGTTCTACGAGTTGAAATATTTCAAACAGTCATGCTGAACAAGATGGCTACAGTGACTCACCTGACCATGATTATTTGACCTTTGAATATACTTATGATACACTGAATCATAAATGGCAATATTTATGTTTAGCATACAAAAACAGGTCACATGCCCCGATTTAAACAAACTTGTGGGAAGACCATAACATGATTATACATATTATGTTTGCTGAAAATCCATCAGTCAGTTCGTGAGAAGAAGTTGCTTAAAGGCATTTCTATTTTTAGCTCTAGAGGCCACTAAAAGGGGCCAAGTACCCCCATTGAACAAAATTGAAAGGGGACCTTACCAGTATACTGCAGACCAAGTTCAGTGTAATTCTGACCAGTATAGTTTCAGAGGAGAAAATGATTAAGTAAACCGTTGACAACAAATGCAGGGCGACTGACAATGGACGCCAGACCATCTGCCTATACTAATTAATAGCTCACCCTGAACCCTTTATGTCTTTTTCTGAAATGCACTGGCTATAAGCAGTGATTGATTCTTACTATTGGAATTAAATTCAAACACCAGGTCAGGTGTTAAAGGACACCTTGTAAAGACTGTACATAAAAATTTAGATTTATGAAAAAACAATTAAAAAAAATGCTGGTTGCCATTATGTAACATTTTAAAGACTGAATATAATACTTAAGACTTGATTTGGTCATTCTGAAGCATATTATTTAAGATTTTCTGGAAGTTCTTATTTAATTTCTATGTAGCCACGCCATGTACCCGGATAATCTTAACTCTGTTCAGCGACCCTAACTCAGTGCCAACATGGTGGATGTAAAGCCGATACAACTTTGTTTTCTGTGTAATTACGATGTATGAAGGAATTTTCTGTTGTTACATCCATCTCCATTGATCAAGTATATATTTCAAAATGTATCATGTTAAATATATCAATCATTGTGTTTTCAGGTGGAAAAACGACAAACAAGGCAACTTTTTCAATGAAAACTTTTACAAAAAATCTTTAAAAATACTTCTATGCTTTTGATGCCTCGACTATTTTGTTGTTTGAAAGCAAAGATATACTGCTTTATAGGCCCATTTACACTAAGTTGTTCACCCACTACATGTTAACACAATACATGTTCAAATGTACTGACAGCGAGAAAAGGGATAAAAACCTAACTTTGATTTGATAAATACCAAACTCAGTTTACATGAGGAATGGATAAAAACCTAACTTACACGAAATTGCGTGACGGATAAACACCTAACTGACTAGTATTCTATAGAAATGAATGAGTTGACATGTACATGGTCTGATTATTGTAAACATTACTTTATAAGCGGTATTGTCTTCAAACTTTGTCATTAATTTTACAAGATGTTATATGTATGCCCACTACAGTCAAATATTTTTTCATAATTTTTAATATTATGCAAATAGCTATGTTTGGAAAAATCTGGATAAACCCTCAAAAATAACTCGGTATTAAAGTCAAAATTATTATATTTATATAAGAAATTATTTAATACCACCGATGTTCGAAGTTCTGTAGTCCCTACCCTCTCTCCCTCCATCTCTCTCACACACACATACACACACACACATTGTTTCAGAAGAATTATGTTTGTTTCAAATCTTGTATATCGTATAGTGTAAGAGATTTTTATAGAGGTGCTAATGGAATATTTTTGATATTGTTTAAATCGGATTAGATTTATGATTAATTATTAAATATGATATTTTTCAGACGGTAAATAGGGGAGAAAAGTGTGTGTGGTGTGGTGGGGGGAATGATGCATGGACTGACCGGACAGGGGTGTGGTTATCCTTACATTTTTTCACTTGTCCACGGACACTTAAAAACCCATTTGTCCATAGTCAAATTTCACTTGCTCTGATTTGTAATATTAAACTTTCATGAAAGCGCAAATAGACTGGAGATCGAGGTCTTTATTTAGGACAATAAAATAGAAAAGCATATCTCAGTAACTGTGGTAAAAAATAAGCTGTTGAAATATTTGCCTTTTAACGTTTATAAAAGTCTGAAATTGCGTAAGCAGTGTTCGGGATCTTTTGGGATCATGCCCGAAACACTGCCCACGCAATGGTGCAAAGCCAGATGAATTCAGAGAAAGACTCTTAAAACTTTCCGACTTATTTTAGTCATACTTGCGATCTCTGTGTGCTTTTGATTTTAATTTGGCGGATTACTGGCTCAAATATTTTCTTTGACAGTGACTTATTGTCTCAGCAGTTGGAATTCTAATTACAAACTTGTCATAATACTTTTTTAAGTTGTTTACGTTTCTGATGTCTTTAAATGTCCTTTTAGTTCTCTGTGTGTAACCCTTGTTTTCCTTTTTTAGTTTTAGTTACAGAATGCTATATGCTGATGATGCAAATATTTTTCTTCTGCTACTTTAAGTAGTTCTTATGTTCCCTTTAGCATGTATATGATTTCTTCTTTTATGTTGTTTTTCTTTTAAATGCATGTTGTAAAATGTGACTCTTCTTATTTTTGTGTAGTGTCAGCTAATCGTTTTTTTATGTTGCTTTAAATGTGCTAAATCTGTATGTGGTAAATTACTTTTTCCTTTTATTTGCAAGTACCTATGTGCTATTTTGTTTTAATGCGCTGTAACATGTGTGTGATACTTTGTGATTTGTTTCTTATCTACTTAGCGCCAGGTGCTTTATTTGCTTTAATGTGCTTTAACATATTTGCATTTTATTACAGCTGTTTTACTTATGTTGAGCTTATTTACATGTGTTTGTCGGAAAATAGCTTTAAGCTAGTGTTATATGTTTATACTTATCCGACGTTAAATAAATCTTCTTGTATCTAAATCTTCTCTGATATTTCATCATAGTCACCGAGTTACAGTGGGTGCGAGACCTAGTCAAAGTACCCATTATCTTTATCACCTCCATACACTTGAAGCAACACACAATCTAAATGATATTTTATGTTTAATCATTTTATACCTGAAAAAGTATGCTTTTCCGCGGACACACAGAATGAAAAATGCACTTGTCCGCTGGCAAAAAATCACGAGTCGGATAAGTTGGACATAGGAATCCCACATCCCTGCAGGGATGGGTAGATCAAAGAACTTCGAGCATCAACAGTCCACAAAAAAGCACAGACGAACAGCCGTTTTCGTTTGGTTAGGTGTTTATCCATTCTAAGTTCGTATTTATCCAGCACTGTTTCCTATACCAGTTAGGAATTATCCGAAAATTTAAACCTACCTCATAATCAATACAATTTTTAAACTATAAAAATCAGTTTCAAACTTTGATACTGTTAAACAATGTCAAAGAGATATTTATGGAACTAATACATTTAATAAGTAAGGTCTTACTGCAATTTCTGGTACTTTAAAACAGTCAGAAACATAAAACATGTTCATTTTGAAGACTTTTTTGAGTACATTTTTATGAATTCCAGCCACATAATGTGACATTTCGATTGAAATATTTAGTACACAAAACATGTCATCAATACAGGATATTATGACTATCAAAAGTTTTACGCTAACATTGCATACTCACATAAAAACATGAAAAAAGACAAGGAAATTAACGACATACATCGTCTTTCTGTCAGCCATGTTGACACTGAGTTAGGGTCGCTGAACAGAGTTAAGATTATCCGGGTACATGGCTTGGTAGCTGCTCTTGCAGATAGTCTTACCTATCAGGTCATTGATAAATATTTAATCCCCTATTATACCTGGATTATTGCGGGAAGAACTTATCTCAATGCAAAAAAAGTTGTCAAATACACGATTATTGTGTAAAGTCAGAAAACGTTTTAAGTCTAATAAAATAAGTTCAGATCCACTCTTTTAAGCTGAAATTTAGATATAGTGTTATTTGTACCGTATCACACATCATATATAAAAACAAGGAAAAAGCCCTTTAGTATTTACCATGAAAATTGACATTACAATGAAATGACTTATCACTAAGTTTACATTTACTTCATTATTCCTGTTATGTCATGCAGATGTACAGGTAAATGCTGGATAGGAATAATATATGTGTCAATGATTGATCTCTAGTTCTATGTCTACACCTTGTCTAGGTCAAATGTAAAAAGCAGCTAATTTTTACCTTTTTTGGCATCTGTTTTCACTGATGTTTGTGTCAGTTCCTGTCCCTGAGGAACACTGTTGGAAATGCATCTTCTACATGAAACCAAAGCTGTCCTGTAACCTGTAAGGGTAAGATCAGATAGTCAGAGAAAGGCTACAACCTAAATGGTCTTAATTTGTTGAATTTTAGTCAAGAAAACCCAGTTAAGGTCACAGCTTTAATAGGAGGAAAATCCTAGATGCCCATCAAAACATAACTCACATTATTTCAGGTAAGTTAACATCAAGCATCTGGGTACATAACCATCCGACTCCTGCCTTCATGTTGAAAACTGGATATTTCCACTGATTTTAATTAAAATTCCATTAAAAATCCAAAAGACAGGATATTTGTTTGTCATGAGTAAGATCAACATTATATTTCACCACGTGAAGACCATAACAACTTCACTGTTGACTTTCAGTCTGGTAAAGGACACAGCTGGCTAGAAGTTTGTTAGAAATCTTTCTTCAATGAAAAATAAATAGGTCAAGGTTGCACTGAAATAACTAATGGCCCAAACATTACTATGTGTCTTGCGGCAATTGTGTGAGTTATCTCTGACCACAGATTAAAGTTCACTAATTCAAATCTTTCTCTGTTACATAAAATGAGCGAAAATTCGGGTCTTATTTAGGTGTCTTTATCCTTTAGCCTGCTGGTGGCAAGAGACTTATCTTGGTCTGCACTGTTTGCTATTCAGTTAGTAAATTTTCAGTCAATGCCCCTTCAAATAATAAATGGTAGAGACCAGTCCATTTTTGAAATTTAGCAGGGCAAAAGTTAAAGAACATCACATTTTCTTACACTGTGACTTACTCCCCCTGAAAATTCCATCATAAAGTAACAAAATGGAAAAATAATAAGGTTAAATAACTTCTAGTAAAAAGCTTATCACTGGTGGTCTGCTACACTTAAAATGACACAATATTTGCTTTTGTCAATACAATAAACTCCTACTTTCAGTAGCGGTTTGCAAAACCTGCAATTGTTTTCATGCAGAATTTAGCAATATAAACCACAGGAAAGACAACTCCTGCATACAGTTGATTCAGGATTTAAAAAATATGTCCACAAAAAAAACCCCAAAACGCTAATCATTACTCATCAAATCTAGTTTACTGGGTTGCAGAGTATATGAGAGTATACTGGGTAATTTTCAATACATAAAATGGTGTAGACTGGAAACTATATACTGTTTTTCTAAGTGAAAGTAACATGTTACAGAATGGGGCACAATCTCTTACAAACTTAAGAAAATCATAATCCACATGTATGCAGCAGAAAAAATGCAATTAGCAGTAGACACTTGCGCACAAAAATCTTAAATTGCTGTGACTTGTCAAAATCTAGGAATTAATCATCAGTACATTTTATGTTCAAAAACACAACTGTTTTGTCATTCATCCACATTTAACAGAGCAAAAGCATGACTTTGGCCTGGAATAATACCAAACATAAACAAGAGCACCGCCTTGCGGGTGCTGACGCTCATCTGATTTTTTTTGTGTAATAGAAATATTGTCCTACCCATGATTTTCTAAGTCTAAAAAGGGCCATCATTCTTGCAAAAAGCAGGATAGAGTTATGTTTCTTGATGTACAGTGTCCACTTATGATGGTGAAAAACTGTTGCAAGTTTTAAAGCAATAGCTTTGATAGTTTATGAGAAAAGTTGACTTAAACATAATACTCAACCAAGAAAATGATTTTCTAAGCCCAAAAGGGGCAATAATTATTGCAAAAAGCAGGATGGAGTTATGTTGCTTGCTGTACAGGGTCAGCTTATGATGGTGAACAAGTGTTGCAAGTTTCAAAGCAATAGCTTTGATAGTTTAAGAGAAAAGTTGACCTAAACATAAAACTTAACCAAGAAATCTGATATTTTCTAAGTCCAAAAGGGGCCATAAATCTTGCAAAAAGCAGGACAGAGTTATGTTTCTTGCTATACAGGGTCAACTTATGATGGTGAACAAGTGTTGCAAGTTTTAAAGCAATAGCTTTGATAGTTTAGGATAAAAGCTGACCTAAACATAAAACTTAACCAAGAAAACTGATTTTCTAAGTCCAAAAGAGGCAATAAATCTTGCAAAAAGCAAGATGGAGTTATGTTTCTTGATGTACAGGGTCTGCTTATGATGGTGAACAAGTATTCCAAGTTTCAAAGCAATAGCTTTGATAGTTTAGGAGAAAAGTTGACCTAAACATAAAACTTAACCAAGAAATCTGATATTTTCTAAGTACAAAAGGGGCCATAAATCTTGCAAAAAGCAAGATGGAGTTATGTTTCTTGCTATACAGGGTCAGCTTATGATGGTGAACAAGTATTCCAAGTTTCAAAGCAATAGCTTTGATAGTTTAGGAGAAAAGCTGACCTAAACATAAAACTTAACCAGGCAACGCCGACGCAGACGCCGACGCCGACGCTGACGCCGACAACCGCTCAAGTGATGACAATAACTCATCATTTTTTTTCAAAAAATCAGATGAGCTAAAAAGGGCCATGATGGCCCTGTGTCGCTCACCTGAGTACCATTGCTCAAAATGATATGATCGTTTCAAACCAATCTCATTAGAAGCTGCTAAGGTGTATTCATTTAGATAAATAATAAAGGAGGTAATCTGTCATAAATTCAGTAAATATGTATCTTCACTGATTGTCCAAGTCCATCTGTTGACATAAATGAAATTTCAGATCAGTATCTTCATTAGTTACGGAGATATACCCATTTTAATTTGAAATAATGGGAGGTAATCTGATATAAAATCAGTCCATAGTTATCTACCCTGATTGTCTCAGTCCAACTAATGACAATAATGAAATTTCAAATAAGTCCTATAAGTACTTACTGATATAAATCCATTTTGATTACAATCAGGGGAGGTAATAAGATATATAAAACAACTCTGGAACCTACGACTGGATCTGACAGGTTTGTCATGGAATCCAAGATTTATTGTTGTTAAAGATATTTTGGAAGTTTGTATCAAATCAAACCATAAATGAAGTCTCTATATGGCTGCAAAAGCCAAAATAGCCAATTTTGGACCTTTAAGGGGCTATAACTCTAGAACCCATAAAGGAATCTGGCCAGTTCAAGAAAGGAACAAAGATCTTGTGGTGATACAAGTTGTGTGCAAGTTTGGTTAAAATCAAATCATAAATAAAGCTGCTATTGTGCAGACAAGGTCAAAATAGCTAATGTTGGCCCTTTCAGGGGCCATAACTCTGGAACCCATAATGGGCTCTGGCCAGTTCAAGAAAGGAACCGAGATCTTATGGTGACACAAGTTTTGTGCAAGTTTGATTAAATTCATATCATAAATGAAGCTGCTATTGTGCAGACAAGGTCAAAATAGCTAATTCTGGCCCTTTCAGGGGCCATAACTCTGGAACCCATAATAGAATCTGGCCAGTTCAAGAAAGGAACCAAGATCTTATGGTGATACAAGTTGTGTGCTAGTTTGGTTAAAATAAAATCATAAATGAAGCTGCTATTGTGCAGACAAGGTCAAAATAGCTAATTCTGGCCCTTTCAGGGGCCATCACTCTGAAACCTGTGATGGAATCTGGCCAGTTCAAGAAAGGAACCAAGATCTTATGGTGATACAAGTTGTGTGCAAGTTTGGTAAAAATCAAATCACAAATAAAGCTGCTATTGTGCAGACAAGGTCAAAATAGCTAATTCTGGCCCTTTCAGGGGCCATAACTCTGGAACCCATACCGGAATCTGGCCAGTTCAAGAAAGGAACCAAGATCTTATGGTGATACAAGTTGTGTGCAAGTTTGGTAAAAATCAAATCACAAATAAAGCTGCTATTGTGCAGACAAGGTCAAAATAGCTAATTCTGGCCCTTTCAGGGGCCATAACTCTGGAACCCATACCGGAATCTGGCCAGTTCAAGAAAGGAACCAAGATCTTATGGTGATACAAGTTGTGTGCTAGTTTGGTTAAAATAAAATCATAAATGAAGCTGCTATTGTGCAGACAAGGTCAAAATAGCTAATTCTGGCCCTTTCAGGGGCCATCACTCTGAAACCTGTGATGGAATCTGGCCAGTTCAACAAAGGAGCCAAGATCTTATGGTGATACAAGTTGTGTGCAAGTTTGGTAAAATCAAATCATAAATAAAGCTGCTATTGTGCAGACAAGGTCAAAATAGCTAATTTTGCTCCTTTTAGGGGCCATAACTCTGGAACCCATAAAGGGATCTGGCCAGTTCATGAAAGGAACCGAGATCTTATGGTGATACAAGTTGTGTGCAAGTTTGGTAAAATAAAATGATAAATGAAACCACTATCGTGCAGACAAGAAATTGTTGACGGACGCACGCACAGACGACGGACGAAGGGTGATCACAAAAGCTCACCTTGTCGCTATGTGACAGGTGAGCTAAAAACTGGTGACTGTTGCTACAGAATGCATTCTAGCAGTGAAAACGTGTGATTGGAGCAACCGCTATACAAAAACATTGAGCAAAATATGGAAAAATTGAGATGGATCTACTAAAGTAGTACTTAGGACTTTTTTTTTACTACACCACGGAAGCACATTTTTAACGGAATTACTGACATTTTTTCGAAAGACAGTGGCATGGAGTAGGGTTATCAATATAAGAATAGATTATTTCAAAAGTTAAATACACATTTACATTTTTTTTTTAAACTAGCCCTTGTTTGTTTTGTTAAATACTGAAAGTGACAGAAAACATAAGTATCTATACCATTTCATCCCTAGAAAATCAAGTTTGCAAATTCGATAATTTATTTATAGTAATTAGCAGTTTGTATGATGTAATGAAAGATTTATCATATTCATGTTTTCTCGGGACCATCTTATCATTGTAATAATATTATGATTTTCTTTATATACCGCAAAACTAATAGTACATCACTTACTAGACCCAGAGACTCTGTGTCTTATAGTTGGCCAAAACTGTGCACCACTGCAAATTTTTGGCCACATCTACCAGGTCTAGAAGTCTAGTTACCTGACTGTAGATACTTTCCGTTCCAAAAGGGATATACTATACATGTATCATTTCATTACATCTGTGAACCAGTCAGTTTTGTATAGGGAACATGCAAAACAGTCAATCATGGTGATATGAGGTTTGGATGATAAATGACACCATGCAAGTTTATAAAATTGTGCAAGTCCTAGTTCTGGCTACCATAACTTAACTGACCCTATTTTTGTATTCTGATGGTCACGTCCATCAAGTTATAGCGTAATCCCATTTGTTTACTTAAACCAGGTCTAGCTGCAACATCTGCACACTGATTCTCGTGAGAAACTGATCATGTCATGCGAAGTTCGTAAAACATGGTTAATTTTGAATATAAAAATAAACATTTTTTATATTTAATGAATTTTAGTTGACATATAAATGTAAGCCCCATATTTAACATAGTTCATAAAACAAACCTTAGTTTTAAAGTTTAAATGAACAAAAAATTCTTACTGCTGTATTTGTTTTCTAAATGAAGAGTCTACCTCGATCACGCAACTACTGCAGTTGTGGGCAAAATATTGCAGGCAGTGGTACCAATTTGAAAATTTTGTGTATAACTTGTTTTAACATGGTGTTGTGTGGTTCATTTTATGTCAGATCACAAGAAAAATGGATTAAAAATATTAAAGTTAAAGGCGAGTCTGTAGCATTTGATCCTAAAAGACCTGAATAGGACGTTTCGAGACAATGTGATAACTTTTGACAGTCACTGTCTCTGTCACGTCGAAACTTATACTGCATATTTCTGTTAGGAAATCTCAAATTGAAATCCCATGGGAACATTTTCTAGTACATGTACAAAGTTTTTGTAATTATTACATCTCTGAAAATGAATTTATGGTGACATTAAAGCACAAACTTGCCCCACTGACATTTTTTGAATGTATATTTTGTGTTTTGTTTCTGCAATTTAGTGGAATCGGCAGTCTGTTGTTTTTTGAAACCAGTGTCAGGTTAGATATCTCCTCGCACCTGTCAGATCATATTTTCGAAGATTTATGTCTCTTATTTAAAATTATTAATTAAATTCAACCCATTGAAGTTTCTACATGAATATTAATGTTTAATTTATTAAAGCAAGTAAGTCTGACCAGTATATTATGACTTTTTTGGATTTTTTAATGTCTTCGTCTTCCTAACAGTAAAATGCAGATACGGATAACTTAAACAGCATGTTGCAGCCGATTGTTTACATTTGGTACTAGAAGGTCACGGCCTCGGAAGCGGTTCAAAAGCTATAATTAATTTAACGAAATGGAGAGAAAAAGGTACTACCTTATATGGCTAGAGACTCGAAAAGACTTCTGTACAGTGTAAACAGTCCTGAAGTACTGTTGCAGGTTAATAAGAAGGTCATGCTCATTTGTTTCAATCAAAGCATTTTACTGTCAGGGCTGTAACTGTTTTAAGTTACGTAACCTATTTCAGTTATTTTTTTCAAGCATTTTATAACCTGTATTAGTTATAAAATATATTAAGTAAATTATTCAAAAAAAGTCTTTTTGCTGTTCTCACAAAGTGACCTATACAGTGAAATAAGTAGCAATCTGTGGTTAATCCAATTCTCTTTTAGTGTGATCATGACCTGATAAGCATAATGGGATGCTAAGAGTTTTATAGCTTAAAACCTTTGCGTAAAACTTTATCAGCCTTGCGTAAAAAAATTTACTGCATTGCTGGAAAGATAAGAGTTCAAGTATTCAGGAAATAATTGCAGTTTAGTCATATTCAAAATGAGGAATTGGCACAGGAAGGCTTTGTAATATTTTACAATATCTGAAACAAGTTACGAAAATATAAGCAATAACTCAAATGGGTTATAAACTGCGATAACATGAAACAGTTACACCCCTGACTGTTTTATCAATATACAGGTAACGGTCATATCTCTGATAGATAGATTGTTCATTGTAAACTTCTTTGTAAAATTGCTATAGGTTTATAGAAGCCCACCTCTAGCAAAACTATAAATTAGGTAGTAATAGTATTCTCCAACTATCTTTGGCAGGGCAAACGAGAGGGTTAATTTGTGAATGCAAATTAAATTATAACAGTATATTTGTGTCAAAAGTGATAGAAAACGAATAAATTCCAAATGTTATAAGGTCTGTTAATGTTATTGTAGTACCTTTTATTCCGTTTAATTCACCCATTTCGTAAAGGTAACGAAAACTGTTCTACCAATCTAAATGGAAGTCAGTTCTGGTTGATATTTAAAAATGGCAGCGCCCATCAGTTAGCAACATAAAATACGTTTTGAAACTGTGGGGATAAAGCGAGGAAATATTTTCACTTTATATATAAATAAAATAGTTTGAGCTTATACAATTACTATTCACGAAATGGGTAGAATGCACTTTAGCGGTTCCCGGAAGTTTACAATGCGCATGCGCAAGTTGAGGGTGTGGGGTAAAGCTGGGGTGTGGGGGCAGCAGCCCCCAAACATATTCATCTCAAAATAAAGTTACCCCTTTTAACTTTTAATATTTAATAAAATCTGGAAATTAGATCCCTCGGAAGCATCGAAAACAAGGCAAACAGTAACCCTAACCCTAACCCTTAAGACATTATCAAACTACTATTATTATAGGGACCGCTAAAGTGCAAGTGCTCCAACGAAATTGCGCGCTGTTTCCTTACCATAACGGAAACTGGTTACTCGGTGGTATGGTATCCCGCGACAACCTATTTTCGGACACAACCCGTATTGGCCGGCCCCGGTAATGTTTTAGTTTTCCTGGAAAACACGCCTCTTCCGGTTTCCCACACGCATGCTTTGTTTACAAACACCATACAAATGTCACGCTGGTAGTTTTGAAGAAAAATTGAAATGAAAAGGGTAAGCAAATGATAAAAACTTACATACTGTTACATTTTTAATTTTTTTCACTATTCCCAAAATTTCACGTCCAAAATATGTGTTTTTAGAAATAAATCCAATGTTTTCATGTTGAAAGCTCTGGTCGTCCGACAGATTAGGTTATTTTACAGGCTCCGCCCCCACTATCAAATTTTGCAAAAGTATACTTCACACAAAAGCTACCACTTATAGACCAGTGTACCTTACGAGGTTTTCTTAATCAGCTGCTTAATAAAATTTTAAATAGTAGAAAAGTTTTTTTTTCTCTGTTTCTTTTCTGAATCATTTGCCCACTAGGGGGTCATATAGACCTTATGCTGATAATATGTAAGGGATGGGTACACTTATCATTTTGTATGTAACAGTGAGGGTAATCAGAATAGGAGACACGTTCCTGTGTCCCATTCATGCTGATCCCACCAACTAACTCCATAAACTAACACTGAAAATACTTTGTAAATACGTTTTGGGTTGTTTTCTTGTTACTAAAAGTTACATTTGATGTTCGAGATTTGTTTAAACTGTTTCTGACTTTTTGTGACGTAAACTTTGGAGCGCAGTATATTTCGAAGCAGGTGTCCGAAAACGGGTTGTACAACTTCCGGTTAATGGAAAAGTGGGTCAGCCATGTTGGAAAGGATATCTAAAACATGCTGCGGGATGAGGTTTGTTTACTTGCTTATTTTTTAGGATAAATGATTGTTGAACAAAACTCCAGCATTTATAATTGTTGCACATTTTTCACGTAGCGAAACCGTAGCGATATACCGTTAGCTGTCCGAAAACGGGTTGTACCGGGATATAGTCTTGCCAAAGGTCAAAATATCCGTCGCGAAAACTTGAAACAAACACATTTCTCAGAAAATTAAAGGTATTTGCCTTTTATAAAATATACTAACACCTTCTTGAGAAATGCATAAAATATTGCCACTATTGACCTTACCAAAGCAGGACTGTTTGATGTAATTATTACACAAAAACCTCAGCAGTGTGTTTTTCATTATTTACCGGAAGTAACAGGGGGATAACTCATATGTTCCGGAGAAACAACAACAACAACAACATTTACGATATACGTATTGCGTGAGACGACTTTGTTTTCCCCGGTAGTTTTTCAGGCATCAGTTAGGTGCAGTAAAACTCTAAAATGTGAGTTTTTACCGAAATCAAAAGCTATGCATTTCTGCAGGCTAGGAAGGCTCGCCCTTCCAGACGTTTCACCCCCAAGACTTTTCCTCCCCTAGACATTTCACCCCAAGACATTTCCTCCCAAGACTTTTCACCCCCAATTTTACAAACCCTAGACTTTCCACCCCCAATTTTTGATATACTGAAAATATCCAGAAATATTTTGATATTTAAGATAATTATATTTTATATATTTTGTATAGGTTGTTAGGGCATTTATGAAGGGCAGTGGCTACGATTACAGTACCGTAGTCCTAGCCTCGGTTCTAGGATTACGGAAGTTCCGTATTCCTAGACAACCCTGTGAGGAGAAGCTAGGATTATGGAAGTATTTAAGAGGCATCAAATTTATGTAAGGACATGCATAAATGATGTTGTAAACTTACTTTCTTCACTTTACTAAAATAGCGATTTTTCATGCCTGCCTTTGGCCTATTTTTTCGTGTTATCTGTCTGCCGTGTTGGGTTAGTATAATTTTAATGGCGGCGCGCGGAAATATCATTGAAATATGAGTGTGAAAGTTAGATTTAAAAAAAATTCTATACTTTGAATTTTATGATTTATACCCATATTGTATGTTATTAAAGACCATTTGTGTTGACTTGATGAAAGAATTACAGGTATATACGAACCATAGATAATTCTATAATATTTCCCCGCGCCGCCATTAAGATTATATTAACCCAAAATGGCCGATCAATAGCATGAAATAATATAAATTAAGTGAAGTAAGTAAGTTTATAATGTCATTTATGCATGTCCTAACATATATTTGATACCTCTTAAACATTCCGTAATCCTAGCCTATTCTCATAGGGTTGTCTAGGAATACGGCACTTCTGTAATCCTAGAACCGGAGGCTAGGATTATGGTACCGTAATCGTAGCCACTGCCTTTATGAAGATAAATAGATTCTGTCATATTTGATCTAGATTTTACAATAAAATTCATATTAGAATTGAAATAATTTATAGCAAAATGTTGTTTTATCACTGTTTATACACTCTGGCGGTTATACGTCATTCGAAATAATTATTACGCCCGGTGTATAACCGCCCATCGTGATTGTAAATAGTGATTGTAGCGGTTCTCGTAACGGGTGGCCTCGGTAGCTCAATTGGTAGAGCATTGGCACGGTAAGCCGAAGGTCCGAGGTTCGAATCCCGGTCGAGGCTGCACATTTTTCCTGAGACTGTTACATTTGGGGGCCTGTCTGGGATCTTCACCCTTGGAGCCCATACTGGGCGAAGCAGTTTGGCTGGGATGAGCATCTGAATGCGGTTAACAGTCTGCGGCAGACATTGTCCAGGAGTGCAAATGTCTTGCAGTAAGAGGGAAGTTGTGTAGCGGTTCTCGTAACGGGTGGCCTCCGTAGCTCAATTGGTAGAGCATTGGCATGGTAAGCCGAAGGTCCGAGGTTCGAATCCCGGTCGAGGCTGCACATTTTTCCTGAGACTGTTACAGTGATAAAGCACTGTTTTGCTATAAATTATTTCTTAAACTATGTGCGATATAAACAATTTTAATATAACATTTTTTTCACAATAGATTTATTGCTTATTTCCTACACAAAATCAGCATAATATTTGGACAAAATTAAAAACTATTGGAGTCATTAAACACTCCAGTGACAGCTTCAGTTTCCTTAGATGTGCCCTGTTTCACTATCCAGCATGGAAATAGTCGAGCGCGCTTTCTCCTGTGACAGCTCTTGTTACTTTACTTGCCGACTTTAAATAAAATTTATTGTATATTGTATTGTATTGTATTGCTTATCTGATCACCATTGTACCAACTTGTTGACAATTTCTAGCATGCACCTTTTGTTATGTTAACAACCCCCGACAGCAGCGTGCAATTATGATGCTTACAATTAGCATGTTGTATAAATTTAATCTGATTTATTGAATTAAAAACGTCCTGTAAAAAGTTAGACACACATTGACAAAAATAAGGTATAATAATGAACCAATTAATGTATCCAGATCTAAATTAGTTTTCTGTGTATTTAATTTTCTCTTTCGTAGTAGATGAATTTAAAACTAATCAGTTTAACTATAAAAACGTTATGTCATATTATTATTTGTTATGGTGTTGTGTTAATATACAATTGATTATTGATTTAACATGATGCTAAAGTAATAATCTTTTAACTAGGATACACCTCTAGCTAAAAATAGAAACGCTACTGAAACACCAGTCTTGCGGATAAGGATACTAATCAGCACAACTGTCATGAGAATAAGAAAAATAATCGGCACGACCGTTGTGGCGATAGACACTTCATATGCTAACTTAGTTCTTAATCAGTATTCCCCTAAAACTTGGATCTAAATGCTGAATCATTCTGCACCTAAAGCATTAATCTAAATGATTTACATATAACAGCATTTACCAGATTGTTTGCATTTTCATGAAGATTACACAAAATAATGTTAAATTACGTTGTGACAAACTATTTTAAATAATAATTAGGGTACTCATTTCTCGTCCAATCTAATAAACGTAATTTACATGATTTACTTGTTCATACTGATAACATAGCATTTGGAATATTTCAGACTTACATGATGAATGATGACAGAGATGATGATGGTGACAGAGGTTTCCCATTTTTCGGAGGGTTCAGTGGGTTTGACAAATATTTCCAGGACATGTCACGACATATGGAGGAAATGTCCAGGCAAATGGAAGATATGTTCAAAGAGGGCGGAAATATAAACATAGGTAGTGTGCTTATTGTTGTCACAGTACGTTCTCAGGGAAATTATATGATCACTAAAAAAGTCTTGTTCTGTGTGAGTGTATGTCTTTGATTGATATTGCTGCTATGTGTATAGACTACAATAAAAGTGATAGAGTTTCACAGAACAGGCTAGGAAGAACAATATTGCCTCTAGGTAATTATTCTCAGTTTACTGTAAACTTCACAGGTATGATAAATAGGTACTGTAATGAGTATGGTCTGACATGCATACCATTTAGTGGGAGTTTTGTACATTTTGCAATGCATTTCAATTTACACATATATGCTGCAGTGAATGACCAATCATTTTGTGTAATATGTTTTATTCTGTTATATATTTAATGAGGAAACCTTTACTAGAATCGTTCAGAATGACTTAATATATTTGGGAAAAAAAGTTGAATATGTTCTTTGCACATCCTGATAAACCTTGGGAATTTTAGCTCTGAGCACCCACAAAGTGTTCAAAGTTATTGTAAATACACTGGTCCATTATTACTTATTCTAAAGGTCACAGTTGTTTTGTAGTCTTAATGGAACTCAATAAAATCTCTGTTCTGTTCCATACTGGATTATTGAGGTGAAAAACATAATAGAAAAAGCTTTTAACACTGTAGAGACGACATTTTCTACATGATCTTCATGAAGCTTTGTCAAATGTTTTGTCTTAATCTAGGTCAAGTTCAGACCTTGGCCCTCAGAGCCTAAAACCACTCTAGAGACCACATTAATTTCTAATGTGATCTTCATGAAACATGGTAAAAATGTTTGTCTGTATAAAAGTTTCTATTTGAATCATCTGGGTCTAAAACAAGGTTTCTATACCAAGTCTTTAGAAAAATCTTGTTGAGGCCATAATTGAACACATATTATCTACCAGAATTCACAACCAAACCTTCATGTAACTTTGTATGTTTGTCTTTTTGAAAGCTAGATCAAGTTTTCAACTTAGTCATCTGGGATATGAAAAAGACTTAGTCATTAGATCAGATCATAGCAGAACTTTGTCTACATTTTCCACCCCATAGATAAAGGTATAAAACATGGTCACACTGTTTGCTGTTGTGAAATCTGGGTCTGGTTTGAAAACTAGGTCAGCTGGGTTGAAAAACTAGGTCACCAGTCCAGAGCATAGATAAGAAATTGACCTGTATGAAAAGATGTCAGCATTTTTCAGAATGAAATCATGTCAGCTAGAGCCAGTGTAGCAGTCAGTTAAAATGATTCAAGTACAGTATTCATATATTATATGAAATGTTTATCTCTATTAAATGTTTTTTTGTACTCCTCTATCATGCCTGTATTATGTTCTGAAGTACGTACATGTATTATGGTAAGCAAGGATTACATGGCAGTTTATAATTCCTACAGGATTCCACCCACCCAGCATGACGGGAAGTTCCCCTCCATTAAATGAGGATCCACGAGATCAGATGTTGAAAGGAAATGACAGTGCTGATGAAAGGAAGAATTTTACCCAGGTTGGTTAAGTTTTACTTCCTGAAAAATCTCAAATTGAATACTTATTAATATGGCTGAAATAGTAGAAGTTGGTCTTAGACCTGAATTTAGAAATTACAAAACTGGTTGTTGTATTTTCTTGCCGTTTAAAGATGCATATGCCAACATAGAAAACACGCTTTTATGTATAAGCTATTCTGTACTTTGAATTGAAGTTCTACATGTATTTGTTTATTATTAGTGGACATTATTACAGTTTACATTGAAGTAAGACCGATGTACAGACAGAAATTAAAGTTAAAATGCAGCTTATAAACTTGATTAAACCTAACATAAACCTATATTATTCTAGCTAACCTGTTTCTGTTAATGTATATTTTCTTAGGAGTCCTCACCAAACTCCCAGTCAGAGATTCGACCATTTTGGTCCACAAACACTCCGGACAACCGACTGTCTGTCTTCTCTAACAGTGACTCATTTGTAAGTGCTTTACTGAACTGAGTACTGTTCTTTTTGCCATTTTTGTGAATATCACTTATTCAATCAAACCTAGGTATAAGGAGCTGAACCTAAAGCTTTGTCTTTCTTTAATGTGTTCTTTACAGACAAACACGTTTATATGCAGTACAAATATTTGTTTTAATTGAATTATGTATGAAATCCAGTGAATTGCTACAGTTCAATGAATTTGAATTTTCCTTGGTTACAAGGTAAGCTACATCTGTAAGCCATTTTTTCCAGCAGTATAATATATTATTTACAGGTGACCGGTAGAATGAAGAGCATTCAGACTATTCGTCATGGAGACGGCTCAGTGGAGAGGATAGAGAAAACTACAGAGAATGGGCGTACTTGTACAACTGTCACCAAGACAGATCCTAATGGTGTTTCTACTACAACAACAACTTGTGATAGACCTGCTATAGGTAAAGAGTAGATTTAATTCTTTACTATAATTACAGACACAAGGAAATATTTACATTTTGTACATTGCTTATGCATTGGAAACATTAACCTGTATGACCTGTTTATGGGCTCATAATGAGTTATATGACAGTGATTTCACCTAAAAGTTGAACATTTAAGAGGTCAAAATTCTCTATTGGCTATAATTGTTCATATACTTTATACATTGTCATGTGAGATATTGGAAGCGTACATTGTTGTGTCATGTTAGAATTTCTGTTTTTCTTACTGATGATTTTGTTGTTTGAAATATCTGTATCTTCAAATGTGTAGAATGTTGGATCAATCAAAACAATGTAAATGAAGGAGAAAAAGAAACTATGAATATAAGATATAGATCAGTTTTCAGCTGTTTCCATTAGGTTATGACATGCATGGTTGTATCCACACACTTTAAAGATGACCATATATTTGATTCTGAAATATAAGATACTAAAAAACATTTTTTTAAATTATTAATTTATATCTTTATAGTAAAGAGTTGTCCAAAATCATTTTTTTAAGTGTCGGACTAGTGGCGTTCTCTTTTACCGGTAAGTATGTAGTCTTCTAAGCAAATGTCCCTTGTACAAGACATTTATGAAAGTATTGAAAATTTATTTTGTCCTTTTCCAGCACACAGTTGATTGTTCATTGTATTAGCCTTTACAACAACACAATTTCAGCTATGAAATTTTAGATGTTTTTTTTTTTCAGACTATTTTCTATAATGTATCAAGTGTTGATATTATTCTTTATTTCAGATGGTGCCCCAAGTCTTACCACCCCTGACAAACCTAGTTCCTCAAAACCAATCTCTCCGGTGACAGATCCAGGTGCTATTACAGTTGTACCCAGTGTGAATACTGAACTTACAAAAGAAGATGCTGGTTTTTTCAGCAAATTGTTTGGAAACTTTGGGTTTAAACCAAAAAGTTAAAATTGCACACTTGTGACCTGAACTTGATTGTAAATCTGGAATTTTGTCTTTCATAAAAGGTTTATTGACTATTGAATGGTGCAGAAAAGTGTTTATGACTGTTTTAAAAATAAATGTTATTATTATATCTGTACTATTGTTCTTGTTTGCACAGTAATTTACTTCTTGTATAATGGAATGTAAAGAGTTACATGTATTTTGTCTAAAACGTTCTACTAATAAGGGTAAAATTAAATACTGATAGAATATAATAATCTGTCACTGGATGTAGATGCAGATGGGAATATATGGTTTGAGGGTAAATGTTTCTGGCTCTGCAGGTTACCTCAAAAACAATTACCAAAGAGCTGGAATATTTATGGCCCCCTTCGAGGAAGTGGGCGTATATTGCTTTGCACCAGTTGGTCGGCCAGTCGGCCCGTAGAGTGAATGGTAATACCGTTAGAGCCACTTGAACCAGAACATTCAAACCTGGTAGCATGATTGGGCTTATGAAATAGACGACCAACATAGTTTTTTGGGTTGATAGTTCAAAGGTCAAGGTCACAGGGGCCGGAACCTTGAAAAAGGCTTTAGAACCACTTGATCCAGAACCTTCAAACTTTACAGCATGATTTAGCTTATCAAGTAGATAGCCCCTGTTGTTTTGGGGTTCAATACATTGAAGGTCAATGTCATATAGACCATAATCTTCAAAACAGTTTCTGCTCAATTACTTGAAAACCACTTGACCCAGATCCTTCAGACTTGATTGCATGACTGGGCGTATGAAGTAGAAGATCGATATTGTTTTTGGGATCAGTACGTCGAAGGTCAAGGTCACATAGGCCTGAACATCCGATAACTATTTATGTATGTTAACTTGAGAACAACTTGATCCAATATCTTCAAACATGATAGCATGATTTGACATACAAAGTGTGACCCCATAATGTTATGGGGGTTAGTAAGTCAAAGTCAAAGTGATCAAAGTGACTTTAAAGTAGGACAAACAGCTCTTGTCCCATCTGCATCTACAGCCAGTGATAGATTATTTTTCTTGCATTAAGTATTTTATCAAATTCTAGAATAAATAAAGCAAAATGAAATGATTTTTTGTAGCACCCTTTCTCATTGCGTAAAAAAAGTGAGGAAAGTTAATATCATGAACAGCGATGACATAATGACATTACAATCTTGCACACCAAGATATTTCGATTTAGTTTTATCATTTGTAGCATCGTAAAGTTACATTTTTAGCTCACCTGTCACATAGTGACAGGGTGAACTTTTGTGATCACCCTTCGTCTGTCGTCCATCCATCAGTCCATAATTTCCTTGTGAACACGATACAGACCTTATTTTGTATTTGATTTTAATTAAACTTGCACACAACTTGTATGGGCATAAAATCTCGGTTTCTTTCGAAAACTAGCCAGATGCCATCATGGGTTCGAGAGTTCTGGCCCCTTAAAGGGCCAGAATTTGCCATTTTTGGCTTGTGAACACGATACAGACCACATTTTGCAATCAACTTTAATCAAACTTTCACACAGCTTGTATCGGCATAATATCTCGGTTCCTTTCGAAAACTGGCCAGATCCCATCTTGGGTTTGCAGAGTTATTGCCCCTTAAAGGGCCAAAATTTGCTATTTTTGGCTTGTGAATGCTATAGAGACCACATTTTGCAACCAACTTTAATCAAACTTGCACACAACTTGTATTAGCGTAATATCTCGATTCCTTTTCGAAAACTGGCCAGATCCCATCTTGGGTTCCAGAGTTATGGCCCCTTGCTATTTTGGCTTTTGCAGCCATATAGAGACTACATTTATGGTTTGATTTGATATAAACTTGCAAAATATCTTCAACAACAATAAATCTTGGATTCCTGGATGAATTTGTCAGATCTTGGTTCCTATCGAAAACCGGCTAGATTCCATTATGGGTTCTAGAGTTACTGCCCCTGAAATGGGCAAAATTTTCTATTTTTGCAATTTCAGCCATATAGAGGTTTCATTTATGCTTTGATTTGATAAAACTTGCACAGAATGATTATCTTGATGATCTCTAGGCCTTGATTGAAACTGGATCATGTTAGGTGGAAAACTAGGTTATCAGGTCAGAAAAGCTTGTTAACGATCTAGAGACCCCATTTATGACCCTATCTTCATGAAACATGGTCAGAATGTTTATCTTGATGATTTCTAGGCCAAGTTTGAAACTAGGTCATATGGGGTCAGAAACTCTGTCATCAGGTCAAATCAGAGGAAAAGCTTGTTAACACTCTTTAGGCCACATTTATGACCTTATCTTCATGAAACTTGGTCAGAATGTTTATCTTTATGATTCCTAGGCCAAATTTGAAACTAATTCCTATGGGGTCAAAAACTAGGTCAACCAGTCAAATCAAAGGAAAAGCTTGTTAACACTCTTGTTCATTTGATGTGCATGAAACATGGTCAGAATGTTTTTCTGCATGAAATATCTATGAATTTTTATCTGGGTCATGTGTGGTCAAAAACTAAGTCACCAGGTCAAATCAAAGAATAAGCTGGTTTACACCCTAGGGGGCACATTTTTGAGTCTATCTTCATAAATTTTGGTCAGAATGTTTGTTATCATGAAGTCTTTACGATTTCAAATGTGGGTCATGTAGGGTCAAAAACTAGGTCACTAGGTCAAATCATAGGAAAAGCTTTTATACCCACTAGAAGCCATTTTTTGTCCCAGTCTTCCCAAAACTTTGTCAGAATGTTTGTTGGTTTTTTATGAAATTTTGGACAAGTTCGAATCTGGGTCATGTGGGGTAAAAAACTAGGTCTCTTGGTCAAATCAAAGAAAATGCTTGATTACACTCTAGAGGCCATGTTTTTTGGTCCAATCTTAATTGGTCAGAATATTTGTCTCCATGAAATCACTAGGTAAAACTTGCTTTTTACACTGTGAGCGACCTAGGGCCATCTTGGCCCTCTTGTTTATGTAAATGAATATACCTAACAGCTTCTAATGAGATTGGTTTGAAACGTTATTTATGTCTTCCATGGTAAGAAATTTCTGCTTTTACTTACTTTTTAGCTCACCTGTCACAAAGTGACAAGGTGAGCTTTTGTGATCGCGCGGCGTCCGTCGTCCGTGCATGCATCCGTAAACTTTTGCTTGTGACCACTCAAGAGGTCACATTTTTCATGGGATCTTTATGAAAGTTGGTCAGAATGTTCACCTTGATGATATCTAGGTCAAGTTCGAAACTGGGTCACGTGCCGACAAAAACTAGGTCAGTAGGTCTAAAAATAGAAAAACCTTGTGACCTCTCTAGAGGCCATACTTTTCAATGGATCTTCATGAAAGTTGGTCAGAATATTCACTTTGATGATATCTAGGTCAAGTTCAAAACTGGGTCACGTGCCATCAAAAACTAGGTCAGTAGGTCAAATAATAAAAAAACCTTGTGACCTCTCTAGAGGCCATATTTTTTAATGGATCTTCATGAAAATTGGTCAGAATGTTCATCTTGATGATATCTAGGTCAAATTTGAAACTGGGTCATGTGCCTTCAAAAACTAGGTCAGTAGGTCAGATAATAGAAAAACATTGTGACCTCTCTAGAGGCCATATTTTTCATGGGATCTGTATGAAAGTTGGTCTGGATGTTCATCTTGATGATATCTATGTCAAGTTTGAAACTGGGTCATGTGCCCTCAAAAACTAGGTCAGTAGGTCTAAAAATAGAAAAACCTTGTGACCTCTCTAGAGGCTATATTTTTCACAAGATGTACATGAAAATTGGTCAGAATGTTCATCTTGATGATATCTAGGTCAAGTTCGAAACTGGGTCAACTGCAGTCAAAAACTAGGTCAGTAGGTCTAAAAATAGAATAACCTTGTGACCTCTATAGAGGCCATACTTTTGAATGGATCTTCATGAAAATTAGTCAGGATGTTCACCTTGATGATATCTAGTTCAAGTTTGAAACTGGGTCACATGCCGACAAAAACTAGGTCAGTAGGTCAAATAATAAAAAACCCTTGTGACCTCTCTAGAGGCCGTATTTTTCATGGGATCTGTATGAAAGTTGGTCTGAATGTTCATCTTGATGATATCTAGGTCAAGTTCGAAACTGGGTCAACTGCGGTCAAAAACTAAGTCAGTAGGTCTAAAAATAGAAAATCCTTGTGACCTCTCTAGAGGCCATACTTTTGAATGGATCTTCATGAAAATTGGTCAGAATGTTCATCTTGATAATATCTAGGTCAAGTTTGAAACTGGGTCACGTGCCGACAAAAACTAGGTCAGTAGGTCAAATAATAGAAAACCCTTGTGACCTCTCTAGAGGCCATATTTTTCATGGGATCTGTATGAAAGTTGGTATGAATGTTCATCTTGATGATATCTAGGTCAGTTTCGAAACTGGGTCAACTGCGGTCAAAAACTAGGTCAGTAGGTCTAAAAATAGAAAAACCTTGCAACCTCTCTAGAGGCCATACTTTTGAATGGATCTTCATGAAAATTGGTCAGAATGTTCACCTCGATGATATCTAGGTCAAGTTCTAGGTCACATGAGCTCAAAAACTAGGTCACTTTGTCAAATAATAGAAAAAACGACGTCATACTCAGTTCAAAACTGGGTCATTTGGGGACAGATGAGCGATTCAGGACCATCATGGTCCTCTTGTCTAATATATTGTTGGAAAGGCTTGTACTCTGTATCTTCTACATGCATATACCAATTCATGAACACCTCCCCTGATTTTAATGAAAATGGATTTATCTCAGTAAGTATTTATAGGACTCATTTGAAAAAATTTCATTATTGTCATTAGTTGGACTGAGACAATCGGGGTAGATAACTATGGAATGATTTTATGTCAAATTACCTTCCTTTGTTTCAAATTAAAATGGGTGTATCTCAGTAACCAATGAAGATACTGATTTGAAATGTCATTTATGCCATCAGATGGACTCGGACAATCAGGGTAGATAACTTTTGACTGAATTTATGACAAATAACCTCCCTCTATTTTATGTATTACTAAATGACATAAACTTGACGATTAAAAGTTTACAGGTTCTGTTTTGTGTCCTCAAGTGTTGTATCAATTAAGGCATTTTCAAAGTGCTTTGCACAAACGTTCCCCACAGTTAGACAATGTGTTACACATAGGACCCAGACCTCTAGCTCAAAGGCCAAGGTCACACCAAAAAGTTGAAAATGTTAGGTAATTTCAGACAAGTGGCCCTAATTTGATCTGCTTTTTGGACGTTTCACTAAGATTCCTTAAAAAATAAAAGGAAATTCCCGAAACATCCTACTTTTTTCTCCAACTGCAAATGATAGAAACTAATACGCATTCAACTCAAACAAAAATGCATTCCATATTAACAAAAATCATGAATGTAAAACATAGATAAAACAAGATAAACATTTATGCTCAGATAGAGATATGGACTGTATGGCCATGAGTTTAATCTATTGGTGTTTTCCTTGACCATTTGATAGATCATTCATGTGGAGAAGTTTGCTGTTACTTGTGGGGAGGATGTTAGTTCTATTTCAGTTTCGTATATCTAAAATATTGCAGAATCATTAACCCAAAATAGACAAATCAAAATGATATAGGTTCAAGCATGTAATGAATTGTGTGACCTGACGTAAGAAGCTATTGTTACATCAATGGGGTTCCTTCTTTAGAATATTAAGTTTAAAGTGGCTGATTTGTGCCATTTCCTTTTGACCCTGCGACCCTGCCAAAGAAAGAAACACAAGATTTAAGTTTAAAACTACACGACCAGTTTGGTTAAAAAAATTCCGCCAAAGCTTGGCATAGAATCTATATAGAACATTAAAAATGATAAAGTGGACTAAAATGACGAATGTAAGTTTTCTGCATTATTTCAAAAGCGTTGCAACGGTTTACTACTTTCTTCACAATATTTTTGGTTATTTATAAGAATATCGTGAAAAATCTTACGTCAATAAGTTTGTACCACGAGTATTTTTCCGAGTAGATCTACTTTTTTATGGATTTTTAAGAGATAATATTTTTTTCCCAAAAAGTGTGTGGGTTAGTCCCTTTAAATGGCGGGGACGAGGAGTGAAAACTTGCTTAACTGCAGGGGAACGGGGGGAAAACCTGCCAGTCACCGAGATCTCAGGGCGGAAAGATGAGATTAGAATTCGAACTGCGGGGTAAGGCGATGTAAAGTCGATGTAAGCAGACTTTCAGTTAGCCCATACCATTCAAACATCTCAAGTCTCGTGTTTTCACTCGGCTAGGATGCAGGGCAATTAGATAGTCTAAGTGGCGGGGACGCGCTGCGAAAACTCGGAGAGAAAACCTCTGACGAAAAGAGGACACTTATAAGCGTGTCCCCATTCCATCTCTTAAATTCCTCTATTGTTTCTTAAATCTCGTCTTTTCCGGCGTCCTGTACTCCTGCACATTAGCTTGGCTTACTGTTTAGCGAATTAATATAAGGTGTTCGAATGGCGGGGGCAATAGTAGGGAGAAAGACGAGATTTATGAAATAAAACAGCGGTTATGCAGGGCTAAAACTCGCTAAATATCGGGGGGTGTGGGACCAAAACATTAATAAGCCGGAGCGTAGTACTTAAAGATGAGAATTAATCTGGGCACCAGATCTTTTTTGTTTTTGTGACATGGTCGTAAAATTATATACAATTCATTTAAAACATACGTTTAAAAGTATGCCATATCTCGAAAACACAGTAATTTTGAACACCGTCAAAATCACGAGTTGCGTTAGTGTAAAGTTATAAGGACTATTTTGCGGAATGTACATAAAAACAAAAAATACAACACGCCTGTTTGCTTTTTAGCTCACCTGTCACAAAGTGACAAGGTGAGCTTTTGTGATCGCGCGGCGTCCGTCGTCCGTGCGTGCGTGCGTGCGTGCGTGCGTCCGTGCGTCCGTAAACTTTTGCTTGTGACCACTCTAGAGGTCACATTTTTCATGAGATCTTTATGAAAGTTGGTCAGAATGTTCACCTTGATGATATCTAGGTCAAGTTCGAAACTGGGTCACGTGCCATCAAAAACTAGGTCAGTAGGTCTAAAAATAGAAAAACCTTGTGACCTCTCTAGAGGCCATATATTTCACAAGATCTTCATTAAAATTGGTCAGAATGTTCACCTTGATGATATCTAGGTCAAGTTCGAAACTGGGTCATGTGGGATCAAAAACTAGGTCAGTAGGTCTAAAAATAGAAAAACCTTGTGACCTCTCTAGAGGCCATATTTTTCATGAGATCTTCATGAATATTGGTCAGAATGTTCACCTTGATGATATCTAGGTCAAGTTCGAAACTGGGTCACATGGGGTCAAAAACTAGGTCATTAGGTTTTAAAATAGAAAAACCTTTTGACCTCTCTAGAGGCCATATTTCTCAATGGATCTTCATGAAAATTGGTCAGAATGTTCACCTTGATGATATCTAGGTCAAGTTCGAAACTGGGTCACATGGGGGTAAAAACTAGGTCAGTAGATCTAAAAATAGAAAAATCTTTTGACCTCTCTAGAGGCCATATTTTTCATGAGATCTTCATGAATTATGGTCAGAATGTTCACCTTGATGATATCTAGGTCAAGTTTGAAACTGGGTCATGTTTGATCAAAAACTAGGTCAGTAGGTCTAAAAATAGAAAAACCTTGTGACCTCTCTAGAGGCCATATATCTCAATGGATCTTCATAAAAATTGGTCAGAATGTTCACCTTGATGATATCTAGGTCAAGTTCGAAACTGGGTCACGTGCGGTCAAAAACTAGGTCAGTAGGTCTAAAAATAGAAAAACCTTGTGACCTCTCTAGAGGCCATATTTTTCAATGGATCTTCAGGAAAATTGGTCAGAATATTTACTTGATGATATCTAGATCAAGTTCGAAACTGGGTCACGTGGGGTTAAAAACTAGGTCAGTAGATCTAAAAATAGAAAAACCTTGTGACCTCTCTAGAGGCCATATTTTTCATGAGATCTTCATGAATATTGGTCAGAATGTTCACCTTGATGATATCTAGGTCAGGTTCGAAACTGGGTCACGTGGGGTCAAAAACTAGGTCAGTAGGTCTAAAAATAGAAAAACCTGTGACCTCCCTAGAGGCCATATTTCTCAATGGATCTTCATGAAAACTGGTGAGAATGTTCAGCTTGATGATATCTAGGTCAGGTTCGTAACTGGGTCATGTGCGGTCAAAAACTAGGTCAGTAGGTCGAAAAATACAAAAACCTTGTGACCTCTCTAGAGGCCATATTTTTCACGAGATCTTCATGAAAATTGGTGAGAATGTTTACCTTGATGATATCTAGGTCAAGTTTAAAAGTGGGTCACGTGCCTTCAAAAACTAGGTCATTAGGTCAAATAATAGAAAAAGCTTGTGACCTCTCTAGAGGCCATATTTTTCAATGGATCTTCATGAAAATTGGTCAGAATTTTTTATCTTGATGATATCTAGGTCACATGTGCTCAAAAACTAGGTCACTATGTTAAATAATAGAAATAACGACGTCATACTCAGTTCAACACTTGGTCATGTGGGGATAGGTGAGCAATTCAGGACCATCATGGTCCTCTTGTTTGTCCATGTAAAACCGACTGTCTACGCCCATGAGTGGCCCTCATAGATCAATGACTGATCTTTTTTAAATTTGAGCGAAATATGATACCAATAACAGTAATGTATTTTAGATTTCGTGGCGGGTAGTATCTGTGTATCGGGTATAGATTGTAAAGTAATTATGGGCTATTTTGAAACCTTCAAAAGGTGTTTATAAATTTATGTTCAGTTAGAAGTAATTATTTCTTTTATGGATTTTTATTAATAAGGTAACTGAACATTTTACTGTTTTCGTACATCGAATTACTGATTTTATGATATGTATGTCTTATAAACCCTTTTCCATTTGTCAAGATAGGGACTGATTGACAACATCTTTGTATTTAACAAAATAAGGAAGCTATACTTGCCCACTGAGATTAACATAAATATTGGTGTGAAATATAGTCATGTTGTACTTCCACATCGGAGAAAATTATCAATGTATTTTCCACTGGTATTAAAACCAATGAAATGACATGAATAAAAAGAAATCTGCTTCACTCTTAACACAAGATATCGGGAGGTTAAAGATGCATGAATATGTTATTACATTTTGTATATTTAAAAAATCTAAATCGATAGAACCTCTCAAAAAGTGGTTTCAGATTATTTCTATTACATTATGATTATTGATTTCCGTTTATATTACAAAACTTGAAATGTTTGTAAAGACTTGAGTTATACATTCAATGCTGCGAGGATTTTATCTGGACTCTTGATTACTTTTTTTTCACAATAACAAATATATGAAACGTTCTAAAATATACTGGAATATTGATTTTCTATGACTAAAATTGTCATTTTATTCAAATTGGAAACAAAAATGAAAGAATAACATATATTATATAAACGATTATTATATAAAGGTGGTCGTTTTATAACCCGATGGCCCCCACTTTATATGTCAAATGATAGGCAGCGGCCTCTTCTGTTTTCGTAAGAGGCGACTAATAGGGTCTTAACACTTGGTTTTGCTGTAACTCTGTGATTCCAGCAGGTATGCAAATTTTGATTCCATACCTCATTGTTTTTATTTCAATGTAAATGAGATGTGAAACCAAAATTTGTAGTCCTGTTTGGCGCCATATAACCTATACTATGTTGGGGCGCCGTAAAACCCAAATAAATAAATAAATGTTCTTTTTTTCCAGTTTTAAACTTTCAAGCTGTCTCTGCGTAGAAGTGGAGATACATAACATTTCTTTACCGCTCAATACAGCGTTAGATGCCATTGTTTGAAAAAGGAGCTTTCTTGAGTCAATTTTAAGTATTGCAGTTAACGTAGAGAAGATGGAGAAGGATACACCGACACCTATTTCCGCCGACGAGGCTGCGTTCAGGAACCCGCCGCCTACGTATGAAGAAGTAAGTGTGTTGTAGGATGGGTTACACGTACAGGTTATTGCGTCAATATAAATGTATCGTGTTGCATCGTGGAAATCATTGTTTTAATAATCTTTTAAATGTATTAGAAAGTAGCTGAAATTTATGCATGCATGAAGCCAATGAATGGGGCAAAACTTTAGTTCAAGCAACAGTACATGTCTATTACTGTTAAAATAAAATCGTTCCAATAAATTCTAATCATGAAAGCAGATGTGATTACGTGACACAAAAAAGATCCTCTAGATGATCGCTTTTCGAACCACTGAACTTGTTGTCTAAAGTTCACTATCTAGAGCTACCTAGGCGAAACAAACTGTGTTTCATACTTGTTACTTATCGTAACTACTCATCGTTTAGAAGTAAACTAGATTTGACCATTTACAAAGAGTCTACACGTGTGTGTTCGGGTTTAACGTCTTTTTCAACAATTTTGTAGTCATACAAACGACGGTGTCTACTTGTAGCAGTGAGCACAATTCCCAACTTTATAGTGCTGCCTCACTGGAATATCATGCCGTATACACTTGACATGATACCCCACCCAGTCACATTATACTGACACCGGGCTGACCAGACTCCTAGCACCATTCTCTAAATGCTTTGCGCCAAGTGAGGAAGCTGATAATATCATTTTTTACGCTTTTGGTATGACGCGGCCAGGGATCGAGCCCACGACCTCCCGCACTCGTAGCGGGTGCTCTACCACTAGGCTACCATTTACAAATAACAACTGAAATTCACTTCTTTGTTCGAAACTTACCACGTAGGCGAATTCTAACACATACATATTACATGTTTATCTCAAATCCCTGTTACCTCGAAATATGTTCTGTATCAAAGATTATAAAACCACGTTTTGAATACCACGCTTCTGTCTGGCTCATCCTGAGCTTAGTCTTGAAACTGACCAATGCCAAGGCTGCACTCTGAAACTGGACACAAAACTCAAACTCTGAAACTGGACACCAAATTCTGAAACTGGACACCAAACTCAGATTTACAGTCTTAGAACCAGTTGTCATTTATCACGGTTCAGCTGCATTCTATGATATGAGGAAATAAAAATGGTTTAATCAAAATTATTATTAATTTTTCCGACATTTCAGATAATGGGTGTGTATCAAACTTCAATCAAAAAAGAACAAGTGGTCAGCCAAGAGATGCCTACACTAGCATATATTGATATCATGCCAAAATGTATCAGCAAAGGCAATATAGCTGGGAATGTAGCGCCCAAGTTCGAGAGTTTCAGGTAATATACAAAAATGTATGTCATATACAAGAAATGTAATCTTAAATAACGTTATTGAGCAAACAGAGGAAAATGGTATGCTTTTACTTGCAGGCAGTAAATTTCAACGACAGTTTATAGGACTGTTTCTAGTCACACTGTAGTAAGACGGTACTACATTATATTTCCGTCGGGTGTAAACGGTAACAGTTTCTGCATCCTGTAGTCGGTGCCCGAAAGGTAATGATAACTCTTAGGCAAATGAAGGGAAGTCTGCAAATTACAAACATGTCTAAGGTTAACATGTAAAGAAACTTATGAGCTTTTGCCGGTCGCATAGGCCGAGGGTTATGATTCAGGATCCAATACTCGGTGTCACAGTAGAATTATGGTCTCTGCTTTTCCATTTTTTTTCATGTTGCATTACCATGATTCACATATTAAGTATCAAACCCAAATGCTATTGGCATTAAAATATACAGTCAATCCGGTATCAAGCGACAACCCAATTTAACAAAAAAAAAATCTGGCTGCTTTGGGCAGGTGACTGGTTAAGAAAACTTGAAATAAGAATGAAATGTCAGTTTGATAAGTTGCTGACTGGCTCTTAAAAGCAAATGACAGGTAAAAGTGGCGGTGGCCGCTAGGGTAGGTGCAATCCAAACACTACACAATTATTCGAATTACATAATACTCCACATAGGACTGGTCCCCGTGTATCACAAGGACGTGTTAATGTCAACATGTAACAGTTACGTTTAATTATTTATTCCAGTAAGATTCTTGAAGGTGCAAACTGCCTGCTACAAGATAATCCGAATATGGCAATATGGAAGTGTGAGTCAGTAACTAAGAAACTGTACGCGACCAAGGAAGGGACATTGACCTACGAACTCAATACTATGTTCCGTCACGAATCTACCTTCGGATTCCTTGTGTACATCAAGGGACTGAGGTAACGATGAAAATTATGTGATGTTTCCTTTTCTCAATTTAGTTGTGGTTGACGTCGCGTCAGAAGTTGAGACTTACTCCGATTTCAGAGTAAAATAATGGGGTTAGAGGTGGGGGCAGAGGGCGGTGGGATAAAAGACGGTTAATATTTTAACCCCATCTGCCTTCGACGGCGAATAGAAAGTAGATGGTAACGCTCGTAATTTACGTCGTTTTTTTGACGTTTCACTTATTAGGTTCAACTTCTGACGCGACGTTTTTACTAATTTAAATATCGAATGTTTAATTAAGCACGGGTGGTAAACGCGCAGTCCAATTCCCGCTGGGAATACGCTTAAAATGGGTTGCGCAACGTCCGGTGCCGCGTAAAAAAAGACGAAATTGAGGTATGTAAAGTTATGATTTTGCTTAGTATGAGACAAAAATAATTTTTCTCCATAAAAGCAAAATACTATTCGACACAAATATGATAATACAGATAATATATATAACTTTATTATGTATTAAGCCAATTCTGGCCCATGTACATGCATCAATATAACATAATCACAGAAGAAATAACAATGCAACTATATAAGATGTGTAAGCAAGATGACAATAGATATATCAAAAGATGAACACTTCATACCAAATGCATGTTATATCTTTGAGAGAGGGAGAGACTGTGAGAGCATTATTTAACATTATGACAAATATCAAGTGTTACATCATAATAGAGACTTTTTAACATATATTACTGACTGCTACATTGAATTAAAAATCAAGTTTCGTTTTTCAAACGACTTGTAAACATACGCTGAAAGTCTTCTTAAATCATTAACATTTTCAGTTTTGATTAGTTCCATAAATTTGATATAGTTAGGATGAAACCAATAGTATCTTTTAATGTACTGATGCCTTAAACCTGTATATAGAGAGCACTCAATAATAAAATGGTATTCATCCTCCAATACATTACAAAATAAACATTTTCTTTGATCCAAAGGTACGCTTACAGGTTTTCTCCATCTGCCACTTTCTATTTCTAGTCTATGTGATGACATTCTTAGTCGAGACATACTTATTCTATGTTTTTCAACAATGACATCATTTAAATATTTCTGAAAAGTAAAAGTAGCTATTGTTCTGTAAAATAAGGCACGAGAGGATCCCTGTAAGCTGTCGTTCCAATTTTGTTTAAATATATCATAAAGACGAACCTTCAAGGTTTGTAAAAATATATTGATGTCCCCAACACCTTGGTTTAACTACACCTCATAAAAACCTAACCTTGACAATAAATTTCTAACACTATGTACCCAATTTATATGATTAGGGTGTAATTCAATATCATTTTTTAATAGAACATACATCTGTCGTGCATATTTTACCTCTTCGCACTGACACAATTTTAACCAGTATTTTATAATGTGTAAATATCTGTGCGTAATATATGTCACTCTTCCAGTTTCACCATATACAAAAGCATTTTGACAACAAACTTTAACTCCTAACAACTTTTTACAGAAACAAAGATGGGCTCTTTCAATATGTGTACCCTTGTTAAAACCCCATATCTCTGAGGCATAATTCATAACCGGTGTAACTAATTTATCATAAAGATTCAATATATGTTTTGGCGAGATATATGTGAACTTATACAAAAACTTATTAAGTTGAAAGGTGGCTTTCAGTGCTTGGCCTGCTAACATTTTGTCCATCTCGTTAAAAGCACCACCTGTCGTAAAAAGAACACCTAGGTATTTAAATTTGCTAACAATTTCTATTTGTTCATTATTATAAGTAAATGCTAAATTATCTGGCAACCGACCACCTTTTCTAAAAATCATAATTTTTGTTTTCTTCGTATTAACAGTGAGCTTCCATTTAGAACAATAATCATACAAAACATTTAAAGAGTTCTGAAGACCGTCTGCAGACTGAGAAAATAATATAATATCATCAGCATATAATAAAAGACAGAGTTTCATAGTACCAATATCAATACCTTCTATACCTTTGTTTATGAACGTGTCTTCTATGTCGTTTAAAAACATGCTAAATAGGAAAGGAGAAAGACATTCACCTTGTCTGACCCCTAAATGACATTCAAAAATATCACTGACATTATTAGAGAGTTTAACTTTTGATTTTACATTATCATACATAGACTTAATAACATTTAAAATTTTCCGTCTTACTCCTGTTCTAATAAGTTTGTACCATAAAATGTCTCTCACAACCAAATCAAAAGCCTTCTGAAAATCAACAAATGCACAGAAAAGTTTTTCATTACTATTACACATATGAGAAATAAGGCTGTTTAACACAAAAATATTATCTATTGTTCCCATATGTTTACGAAAGCCAGCTTGCGCTTCAATATAAACATGATAGTTTTCTGCCCACTCCGTAAGTCGGTTGTTTAAGATTCTGGTGAACAATTTACCTAAAACACTTAAAAGTGTTATACCTCTATAATTGCTTGGCTCTCTAATATCACCACTTTTAAAAATGGGAACAATAAAACCGTCGCTCCAAGAGTCTGGAAAATAACCTATATTTAGACATTTGTTAAATAACTGAGACAAGTATGGTAATAAAACATCTATTCCGTGTTTGAAAAATTCATTTAATAATAAATCTGGACCTCCACTTGTATTACTTTTCAACTGCTTAACTGCTTTCAGTATTTCTGTGTGACTAATATGTTCATCTAATTCGGTGAACATTATTTGAAGTTCCCCGTTTAAATACCTTTCGTTAAAAAATAAAACATCTTCATCTGCCTGATAAAACATATCCTCAGGGTTATTTATGGCTTTAAAATATCTAGCGAAATTATCCGGGGTAAGAGAGTTAGGATAACTACCGCTAGTTAAACCCTTCAACATTTTCCAATACTGCTTAGCATTATCTGTCCTCGCTTTAATCAGCTTATTAGTTTTTTTCTGTCTATGTTTATAAGCTTATTTCTCAGTACATGCTTATACTGAGACCGTGCCCTGCACATATTTAGTCTGTTAATATCACTTTTACAGTTTCTATATGAATTTAAACAGTTATAGAATAAGTCACGCTTTGAAGAACATTCATCATCGAACCATTCCTCTTTCCGCCTTTTATTAAAACTACCAGTACTTCTTGGTACCTGCTTAAACAGAGGTGAACATACTTCATCCATGATTTTCAAAAAATCAGAAATATTTTCATCAACCTCGTTGCTGTGTGAAATATTATTGAAATTATTTGTCAAATTAATTAATTCATTTACAACAACGTCACCTGTCAATTTCTGTGTATAATCATGCATTTTATCAGAATTCCATTTATATGTATATTCAATTCTATCACAGTTATTTTCCTCCGGAATATTTATATCCGACGTATATGCCTGTAAGCTAAAAGAAACTACACAATGATCAGATAATATATTCGGATCTAATACTTCAAAAGAGTTAAACAATGCCATAATATTTTCACTTGCTAGCACATAGTCTACTAGGCTACTACCTAATGGTCCAATGTAAGTGTATTTACCAATACTGTCCGTCCGTTAAGAATTCTAAGCCCCGACTGTTTGCAAAAGTCTAACAGTAGCGTTCCGTTTTGATTTGTTACAAAGTCTTGTGATACTCTGGGTAAAACTTTATCGGGCTGGTAATTTTCTGGCAGAAATGAGCTCAAATGTACATTTAATTCATCTTCGTTAACAAAATCATTTAACTGGCCAATCCTGCTATTCATATCTCCAAGAACTATAAAAGAACAGTTGTCATTGGTACTACTACTTATTCTTACTATCTCGTTAATAACTCTATCATAAATATTTGTCTCTGTAAAAGCTTCTCGTGAGCTCCCTTTTGGAACTACATAGCAAAGACATATATATACATCATGTTGTAAATCAAGAACTGAGTCTTTAAGTTTCAGCCATAATATGTCATCACTGTCCGCGCTGTATAAAGATACATTATCAATAATATCAAATTTCACATACACAGCAATACCACCAGAATTCCTTTTAACAGCATGATTTTTCACCGTCCTATGTAAATTAAACAACTCAAAACCGTCAATATTCATATTTACGTATTCATTTGACCAAGTTTCTGTCATGAAAATTATATTATGATTTTTGAAAACAGCCCTTAATTCAGGGGATTCCAGTTTGTTCACATTTTTTGAAATAAGACATTGTATATTTAACAGCGCACATTTTATCGACCGTCTCTCCCTATTGTACTATTGATCGGTAGGATTATCTCGAGACTCGCTTATCCTGTGATTTGATAATTGATCATGGCCGCCCCCGCTGCTATAATTAACTGAACTATCAATCTCCACGTGCTGTCTGTTGTCTGCCCCAGCAGACGACACGTTTCTATAATGCGGTACGTTAGTCGGTTGAACGGTCGTACCTGCTGCTACTTGACTGTATAACATTTTGTTTAATTGCTGAGACTGTGCTGGTATATTATATATTTGATTTCCAATGTTTGCTGGTCTCTCAGGCTCGATCCGCTGGTTTGGACTCGGCATACTAGCCTCGCTTGCAGAATTGTCAACATCAGTTGACACTGAATAAACACTACGGTTTTGCTTACTACAAATATCGTTTTGGGGATTAAACAACTGGGATCTGTCTCTGTTTAAAATGTCGTGCCAGTCGGGAAATTCGTCCGCTACCACTCGACCTTTGATAATAAATTTCGCAGGGTAGGCCATTTTCGCATCTGGACCAAAAGTTTCCCTTTCGCTGCGAAAGCGATCCCAAAGTCTCTTCCGCGCGTTGGCGATTTCTTTTGGGTAATCCCTGTCAATGCTAAATCGTGAGTTTCTAAGCTTTTTAGCCTGCTGCAGGATATATTCCGTATCCTGATAGTCCCGGAATGCCACAATTATCGGTCGCCTAGGAGTCTGTGTAATACTTCTCGCGCGGTTTAGGGAACCTAACCGATGCACACGCTGGACATAAAACTCTCCAAGATCTAGTTCTAAATAGTCACTAAAAAACTCAGAAAGTAGTTCATACGTATTTTTTGATCTCACGTCCGCTAGGCCGTAGAAAATAAGATTATTGCGCCTGGAGCGCGCTTCAATATCTATACTGTGGTATGCTAACTGTTTCAAGTGACCATTTCTCACGCTAATGATATGCTCCAGGGTATCAACTTTTCGAATTGTGCTATTTATTTTCTCAGTCATTGACAACAAAGATCTATCGTTCTCGTCTAATTTCTCTAATTTTCGAAACATCATAACTAATTTTTCGTCGGTATTCAACGAATAAAATGAATTGTCACTATTTGATGTTATAAACGAGCTACCTGTAATTTCATGTGCATGTTTCTGTCCCCCTGTATTTATAGGGGTTTGATCACACCCCGCCCACTGCTGTAGTGGGATATATCTGTTTGATGTTGGGACTGCAAAAGTCACATTCTGTCCATTCGGGGTACTAGTATTCCACATATTTTGTAACATATTGCACAAAGTTCTCGTCAGTTACTTTCGTCTACCCTCCTAAGTCCTTCAAAAGTCTCAAAAATACCAAAATTTTACACTCTCAACACTGACTGAAAAAATACGTCCGCCATCTTACTTCACACCTTATACATATTATGTGTAAAATATCTGGTTTGTAATTTATGATTCGGCTCTATTATCACAAAAACTCAGGCGAAACGAAGAGTGAAGAAAGTATGAAATCAACAAAAATGGAAGTTTCTGACCTCATATGCCTAACCTGAGGACATCTGATGCTTTTTATGATAACTCAACTGTTATAAAGTAACGAATATCAGAATTATTTGCTTCTAATCCTGCTTACGGGGACATAATTGACAAAAATCATCGGGAATGGGGTTGCGCACCGGGATCGGAGTTGCTCGCATACATCATAATGTATATAATGTATACGCGCAACTCCATTCCCAATAATTTTTTGCCAATTTTCTTTCCCGCTGAGCAACATTTCATTCAAGTGTATGTAATATTCATGACTGTTTTACAATTATTTGATCATTAGAAGCGTCACATTTCCAGAAAGAAGGCACACGAGTTAGAAATTTTGCATTTTCATGATTCCATACTTTTTGACAGTTCGGGCCAGCAGAGTTTTCGTGGTAACAGAGCTGACTCTTAAATGAATAAGCTGGTATTTCACACATATGATCTGTAGTCATTTTTGTGTCGAATAGCATTTTGCTTTTCTTTCGAAAACACTCGTAAATGTCTTATTATTTACAAAAACCAAAACCCACCTACCTCGATTTTATATTAATATTGATGCGCAAAACCATTACCGGACGTCTCGCAACCCATTTTAAGCGTATTCCCAGTGGGAATTGGACTGCGCGTTTACCACCCGTGTTAAGAGGATCAGAAAAAGTTCAATGTGGTGGGCATGGAAAGGCCACAAGAGGTCACATGTTCAAGCGCCGCTACTACTAAAATGTTCTAAAGTTTTCAAAAAGCCTTAAATGAAATAAAATATTATAACTGTTTTAAATGATAAAACGAATTTTGACATTAATAAATCGTTTCTAAATTAATTTATTCTTAGAAATGAAAATAGGCGAAAACTTGAAGTTTGAATATATATGGTTCTCTTAGTCATTGTCGTGGGTTGTCGTCTGTTGAAGGCTCTGGCTGACAAGAGATCCGAACCCCAAAGGACCTCCTCAACAAATTGGGCTGCGGAATATTGTGCCACACAAAATGACAGTTGAAGTGCCATCACGAGGATATTATAGGTCAGTACACCAGCTGGTCAACATATCTGGTATCTTTCATTGTGTGTTTGAATACAACTTGCAGAGGTTGTCAGAAAATAGCCCGATAACCGCGCAGTAATACACCGATACGTTGATGTTGTCTCTTTACCTTTTTTATATAAATGGTGATCTATCAAATATCTGTTGAAAAGCGATTTTCTGCTTGCAAAACAACTGTCTTTTGTCAGAACATGTTGTGACATTTCATTAAGATGTAGACTACATGGTAGAAATCTTTGAATCGAAATCTTTATATCCGATATGTCATCAAAGTAAGGTTTCAAAAACACTCTAAATACGTAAACTCTGAGCTTTATTTTTTTAGCTCACCTGTCACATAGTGACAAGGTGAGCTTTTGTGATCACCCTTTGTCCGTCGTCCGTCGTCAGTCCGTCCGTCCGTCCGTGCGTCCGTCAACAATTTCTTGTCTGCACGATAGAGGTTTCATTTATGATTTTATTTTTACCAAACTTGCACACAACTTGTATCACCATAAGATCTCGGTTCCTTTCTTGAACTGGCCAGATCCCATTATGGTTTCCAGAGTTATGGCCCCTGAAAGGGCCAAAATTAGCTATTTTGACCTTGTCTGCACAATAGCAGCTTCATTTATGATTTGAATTTAATCAAACTTGCACAAAACTTGTGTCACCATAAGATCTCGGTTCCTTTCTTGAACTGGCCAGATCCCATCATGGGTTCCAGAGTTATGGCCCCTGAAAGGGCCAAAATTAGCTATTTTGACCTTGTCTGCACAATAGCAGCTTCATTTATGATTTGATTTTAACCAAACTTGCACACAACTTGTATCACCACAAGATCTTGGATCCTTATTTGAACTGGCCAGATTCCATCATGGGTTCCAGAGTTATGACCCCTTAAAGGTCCTAAAATTTGCTATTTTGGCTTTTGCAGCCATATAGAGACTTCATTTATGGTTTGATTTGATACAAACTTCCAAATTATCTTCAACAACAATAAATCTTGGATTCCATGACGAATCTGTCAGATCCAATCGTAGGTTCCAGAGTTATTTTATATCTGATTACCTCCCCTGATTGTAATCAAAATGGATTTATATCAGTAAGTACTTATAGGACTTATTTGAAATTTCATTATTGTCATTAGTTGGACTGAGACAATCACGGTAGGTAACTATGGACTGATTTTATATCAAATTACCTCCCTTTATTTTAAATTAAAATGGGTATATCTCCGTAACTAATGAAGATACTGATCTGAAATTTCATTCATGTCAACAGATGGACTTGGACAATCAGTGAAGATACATATTGACTGAATTTATGATAAATTATCTCCCTTTATTTTTTATCTAAATGAATACACCTTAGCAGCTTCTAATGAGATTGGTTTTAAACATTATTTATGTCTTCTTTAATATTAGATAACTCTTGACTGAACATTTATCGATTAGAACACTTTACTAATATATTGTTGTATAGGCTTGTACTCTGTATCTTCTACATGCAGACACCAATGCATGATTACCTCCCCTGATGTTAATAAAAATGGATTTATCTCGGTAAATATTTATAGAAATAATTTGAAATTTCATTATTGTCTTTAGTTGCACTGAGGCAATCAGGGTAGAAGGCTATGGACTGATTTTATGTCAAATTACCTCCCTTTGTTTCAAATTAAAATGGGTGTATCTCAGTAACCATTGAAGATACTGATTTGAAATATCATTTGTGCCATCAGATGCCAGATGGACTCGGGCAATCAGGGTAGATAACTTTTGACTGAATTTATGACAAATTACCTCCTTTTATTTTATGTAAACGAATATATCTCAGTAGCATCTAATGAGATTGGTTTTAAATGTTATTTAAGTCTTCCGGGGTAAGGAATAGTCATGTTGGTACAAAAATGCAGCATTTGGGCCTAGGACCCTCAAACTTGGTATGGAAATTGGCCCTGACTAGGTCAAAAGGGACTGTTACAAAAAATGTTTATCCTGATGATATTTAATGTGTATGCCCATGTGCTCTATGTCAAAACTTGATCATAGCATTTTGAGCAATGGTACTCAGGTGAGCAATACAGGGCCATCATGACACTCTTGTTTTTTTTTCAAATCCCTGTCTCGGTTTTTATTGGCCAAATCCGCCTGTATTTTGAAGATCAGGTTTTTACGAGTGGTGTTCAATGAATACACAGTGTTCTTATTTTTTCATGTATCATAAAAAATCAATGAAACTTGCATATGAGGGAATACTTAGATGATATTTCAAAATCATATTTTCGTTAGACGATACATAAATAATAGGCATGTTCTGAAATATGTTATTTTAATATTCGAATTTAAATATGTTCTTATCCATCATATTTTTAAATTTTAGCAAAAATGGGATCAAAAATAAAGATATTAGAGCACTTTTCCCGGTATATTTGAGCACCCCTCATAGATAATTAGTAATAAATATCGTCTTTTACAGTCAAATAGTTTTCATTTCAGATACGACGTATTTCTATGTGTATTTTGCAATTATTATTTCAGAGCGGGTAAGGTGACTATTGAGGGTGTTGACTACAAAATGACCAACATGCATGGCTTAAATATGTTCAATACGTTTGAAAATCTCGGTGATACTGTAAAGAGATTGCAAGAAAATCTTGCGAATGACCCCATTCCAGGTTTGTCTCATAATATACGTGGTTAGTGTAATATCCTGATTGGGGAGCAACTTCCTTTATCAGTATACATATGTAATCCGGATTGTACCGCTGGTCTAGAAATTAATGTTCAAAACCTCTGTTCGCTTTATTTCTTGCCACAGTCAAGTAGAGTTGCCGGCTTGAAAAAATTACATGTAAAAGAAAATTCTTCAAAAAACTCTTCAAATGGACTTACTGAGAAGAAAAAATGTCCACAATTTTACCCTGCATTAGTGCTTTCTATTAGGATTTGTATTGTATCATTGTATCTAGACATGGTGCCAATACAAATTGTTACTTTCATTGTGGTCTGTATAATTTATAGGCACAATACTGACAATTGAAACAGACAGAATCAAGTCTTATGAACAGTTTAAGAGCGACCTTGACCCCGAGGCAACGTGCTGGACAGAGAACAAGTCCAAGTTCCGGAGGTTCACACAGGTTATCCGGATATTCTACATACAGGGAACTTCGGCCAAGGAAGAAATAGGTATGGCAACAAAATATTTTACACTACTTTTTTTCAAATGTCTTTATGTCTTTCTTGACTGTTGCTTGCTAGAGGGTACGGAGGAGGGGGAAATATTGATCTAGATGTATGGTATTTGATTTTGTTAACACATATTTATCGGTGCAATGAACTGGTCCTTGGCGTCTAAATAGAATGTAAGTTGTCTGTTCCTAGTTGTGAGCTAAAGGTAAAGGTAAAGTTTTATTTACCGTCGCCTGGTGAAACAATTAACATAAGCTCTATAGAGCTTTTCTGCGACCTTATATTAAGAACAGTTAAAACCAATTATACCTCACCCCCAGCAATTTGCTGCTACCCATTTACAGCTGGGTCGACTGAGGCAATCGTGATATAGTGCCTTGCCCAAGGACACACCGCAATGGGAGTAGCCAGGATTCGAACCAGGGGCCTTCACCTCCGTAGAAAAGCGTCTTAGCCCTCTCGACCAATGCGTCCACGAGCTAGAAATATAAGCGCAAAGTTAAGTTAGGGAACTGAACATCTGATAAGAAGCTTGTTTATTTGTTGCTTGGCGTACCATCACATTTTAGATAAGGCGAACTTCCAGCTTAATATCCTAGTATGTGCCATACTGAGCACTATTTTAGGCAAGGGCGTTCGCTTGGTTAGAACCACCTACCAATTAGTTAGGTAGAAAACGTGTGAGTGTCGAAGTCAGACCATCAGAGTTAAATGGCAAATATATTCAAATGTAGCGACCTTACAATCAACCACAGAAGCAGTAGACACAATTACAGCATAAATATGTCAAAAAAATGTTAATTTACTAAAAACCTAGTTTCCTTTATACATCATGATCATGATGCATACAGACAATATTTCTCCCAATAAAGTGAGCATCAATGGACTCATTTTCCGATCCAAAGGATGTAAGTTGATATTCTCCTTAACATATTAAAAGAATGAACAAAACTATGAGGAAATGAATGTTTACCTGTATCTATACCAGGCTACGAAGAGTTTGTACCGGAACTAACTGAAGCCCCAGACTCTCTCAAACCTTGCAAGTTTGAACCATTTGAAAATCTTATGTACAGGCTGGCCACTTGGGTGAGGGCCAATCCGGTAAGGCATTTCTCTACTTCTGGTGGTCCTCATAACGTTTCATTGACAGGTGTGTTGATGTCGTTGTTTTTTTTTTTTATTATTTTTTTTTTTTTATTTTTATTTTACTGTTACTTATAAAACAATCTGTAGTACAACTTCCCCTTTTGATTAATTCTAAGAGTTTGATATAGCATGTTTCTCGTCGATATCTTTTGTTTTAGATGCAATATCACTATGAAATGCCAGTGAGACTCCATGCCCCGTATGCTTTATTAATTAAAATCGGACTTTAAAATATGCAAACTTTTTCTTGTTGCTATTTTTATATCAATATTTTTAACTTTTACAAAACTTTACTAAGAGACAGTTGTTGTAAATATAACAAAAAGGTATATCATTCTTAGCAGGAAATATGCATTATAAAAGAACTTAATTGTAGCGTAGAACTTTGGTGAATATATTTGTTTACAGGGTGTACGGATCGTGAACATTCAACAGTATGATGCAATAATCAACAACAGTTTTAGTAAGTAATCCTTTTTCACAAATGCATGCCATTAGTAACGTAGCATCCAATATTTGGTCAATACCCCAAAGTTTACATAAAGTTATTACAGTTGTACATGTCTTAGCAACATGCCTAAATCTGCCACTCAGCTTGAATTGTTGTTAAATGTTCAACATGTCAGAAGCAGCCACCTGTGTTCAGCAGCCAAATTGGGTCTCTCCCTTGGTTGACTGCTTCATACAAGTTTGGCTGAAAGATTACGCTGAACTTTTCATGTATGTGAGAAAGTAGTACTGTACATAGATCTATTCACTTCATTAATCTTTCAAATTCAGTAAAGGACACACTTACACGAACTACCTTTTATTTGATAACTCGTGCTGACAAACTTGTGCGGCATATATGATTTCATAAGCACAAATTTAGTAAACTACAGTTCAAGAAATATTTATATCATTCGTTTTTATTTCTTTCTTTTCTTCTGAATGAAATCAACAAAAATAACTGCTAAAAGAAATACGAAAATCCCTTCTTCACATTCTCTTTGGATTCAGATATTCTCATCCGGGCGCTTGATTAGATGTGAGACCACCTCATTTCTAGTCAACAGAAGAATTTTACTTTGCCATTTACTAATTAGACTTTCAAATGCGTATTTTCAATTTATAACGTACGTTTATTTGTCTCTTGTTTCAAGCGAGCTTTGAATTGCTGATCCCTATCTAACCATTACTAAAACATTTTTTTTCGAGTACATGCTTCAAAATTATATGCCACTGATGGCCCATAACCGGTTAATGAAATATATTCTCTTATTCATATTATATACCTATATAATTTCCGTCAAAAAATACGGCTTGTATTTCACAAGCAACTGGTGAACAGTTATAAAAAAAAATCCGTACTGAACCTTTTGTATTGTATGTTGCCGGACAACTTCCATTTAAAATGAATAATATGGCACAGTTCTATCAATAGCGCACACAAAAAATTCATTCATTTCTATTTTAACACCGACAAACATTGAAAATCAATCAATCAAAAATGATATTATTTTGTCTGCATTTAACAGGTAGTGTAGAAGTATGTTCAGACTCTACAGACGACTTTATATCTACGTTTCTTGACCAACGCTTTACCAGGACGCTACGCGTTTTCTATACCAAATCGTCTGCTGTGAGAGGTCTTCCCGCCAATTATATCACCAGTCGGCTGTTTCTACCTGCACGCACTGGACCTAAGTCGTTCGAATGCATGACGCAGACGATGGATAGAATTGATGCTTGGCTTCGTGTTACGGGTATATTAAAAACGTCAATGTTAACAATTTAGTGACAGCGGTGGGTAAATAAGTGTAGGAAATTCCTATAATGGTAATAAATAGCAGAGGAATTAGAAATTTCTCGGCGATAGCAATAAACTGCGGTTACATATAATAATAATAATAATAATAATAATAATAATCGGGACTACGCGTTTTATCATAATAGTTATGATTAATTTAAAACTTGCGATTGTTTAGGGGAAAATATTAATTGCACCAAACGCCTGTAAACTGAAGTCTTAATATACTATTCTTTGTGTAATAGTTTCCTTCAGTATGATACTGCCTATGTTGTATACACCAATTTAAACATTATGTATAAAGTTTCACTCAGAAACATGAAATTGTTGATACTGGTCAAATATATTGTCCGTTTAAGTGGATCTTTCAAAGTCTATTACATGTACTTCCAAAGCTCGTATTATAAGTAACTTACAGTGAACTTAAAAATACTTGCTTTTCAGGTTTACGTATATATTCAGAAATCATGATATCAAGTTTATCTATATATATTTCAGGTTTACCTATATATTTCAGGTTTACCTATATATTTCAAGTTTACCTATATATTTCAGGTTTACCTATATATTCGGTAGAAACAGTAGATTTATTGTTTAATGAACATCAGCAACTTGGTGCAGAGTACCTAAAATCGGATTACAATTCCCATTCGATGTCTGGAAAATACTGGCTTACAGCTGTCAGGTAAATGTTCTTATCTAACCGTATAAAGTAGATCTCTGGATCTAATGTCTGACAAACATTAGTTTAATGCTCTTATCTAACCATGTCCAGTCGATGCCAAGTAAACACCAGTTTACAGTTTAATATTCTTATCTGAACATATCCAGTTGATATCTGACAAACAGTGGATTAAATAGAGGATATTTGGTTGTGACGTTAGAAAGACGCACACAGCATAAAGTTCCATTTTATTTTATTTTTTGCTGCATAACGTTATGAAATTCTCATTGAGTAAAATAATTTGAATGGAGAAATATACTATAAAGAACAAAGTGCCACTACAATTTTCATCCTGTTTTAAGCAAATAATTTAAAATTCATACACAATGAATAAGTACATCAGCATTAACAGTGAGTGATATGGATTATATCTCACTGATAAAACACAGTATTTCATCAGTTAGCATAAAACAAATGTTCTTAACTAACCATGTTTGGTGCAAATCACTGGTCTAGTGCCTTTTTCTAACCATGCCCAACCAATATCTGGCAATCACTGTATTAATGGTATCATCTAACTATGTCAGTGCAATGTCTGATAAATTCTGGTTGCAGTTATCAGGTAAATTTTCTTATCCGACCAAGTCCCGAAGTTGTATGGCAAACTCTGGTTGCAGTAATCAGGTAAATGTTCTTATCCAACCAAGTCCAGTAGATGTATGGCAAATTCTGGTTTTACAGTAATCAGGTAAATGTTCTTATCAGACCAAGCCCAGTAGATGTATGGCAAATTCTGGTTTTACAGTAATCAGGTAAATGTTCTTATCAGACCAAGCCCAGTAGATGTATGGCAAATTCTGGTTTTACAGTAATCAGGTAAATGTTCTTATCAGACCAAGCCCAGTAGATGTATGGCAAATTCTGGTTTTACAGTAATCAGATAAATGTTCTTATCCAACCAAGCCCAGTAGATGTATGGCAAATTCTGGTTTTACAGTAATCAGGTAAATGTTCTTATCCAACCAAGTCCAGTAGATGTATGGCAAATTCTGGTTTTACAGTAATCAGATAAATGTTCTTTTCCAACCAAGCCCAGTAGATGTATGGCAAATTCTGGTTTTACAGTAATCAGGTAAATGTTCTTATCCAACCAAGCCCAGTAGATGTATGGCAAATTCTGGTTTTACAGTAATCAGGTAAATGTTCTTATCCAACCAAGTCCAGTAGATGTATGGCAAATTCTGGTTACAGTAATCAGGTAAATGTTCTTATCAGACCAAGCCCAGTAGATGTATGGCAAATTCTGGTTTTACAGTAATCAGGTAAATGTTCTTATCCAACCAAGCCCAGTAGATGTATGGCAAATTCTGGTTACAGTAATCAGGTAAATGTTCTTATCCAACCAAGCCCAGTAGATGTATGGCAAATTCTGGTTTTACAGTAATCAGGTAAATGTTCTTATCCAACCAAGTCCAGTAGATGTATGGCAAATTCTGGTTACAGTAATCAGGTAAATGTTCTTGTCTAACCCAGCCCAGTAGATGTATGGCAAATTCTGGTTTTACAGTAATCAGGTAAATGTTCTTATCCAACCAAGTCCAGTAGATGTATGGCAAATTCTGGTTACAGTAATCAGGTAGATGTTCTTATCCAACCAAGCCCAGTAGATGTATGGCAAATTCTGGTTTTACAGTAATCAGGTAAATGTTCTTATCCAACCAAGTCCAGTAGATGTATGGCAAATTCTGGTTACAGTTATCAGGTAAATGTTCTTATCCAACCAAGTCCCGTAGATGTATGGCAAATTCTGGTTACAGTAATCAGGTAAATGTTCTTATCCAACCAAGTCCCGTAGATGTATGGCAAATTCTGGTTACAGTAATCAGGTAAATGTTCTTATCCAACCAAGTCCAGTAGATGTATGGCAAATTCTGGTTACAGTAATAAGGTAAATGTTCTTATCAGACCAAGCCCAGTAGATGTATGGCAAATTCTGGTTACAGTAATCAGATAAATGTTCTTATCCAACCAAGTCCCGTAGATGTGTGGCAAATTCTGGTTACAGTAATCAGGTAAATGTTCTTGGTTTAAACAGTATTTTATTGACATAATTACATCTGTTACACTAAATTGTTAAATGTACAAACATATAGGATTGAGTAGAAAGCTATAAGCTTTTTCAAAACTCTCTCCCTATAACTAATACAATTTCAATGGTAACAATATAAACAATCCATCATAAATGTTCTGCTTGCAGTTTCTTCGTTTATGTATGGTATCTGACAAAATGTGTCAACTGTAATTTTAAAATAGATTGACAAAAAGATCTTTTGGATAAGAAAATTAAAATGTTTATATGAAACTAACTCTAAAATATAAGTGCTTTATCCTGCAATAATATCTAAGAAGATAGGGATAGGAAGGAAGGAAGAAAAATAGAGGAAATGGGGTCGATAGGTCAGAAATGCCACTTAAGACACATGGAGGTTTAGGACTTTCGCTAAAGCTATGAAGAAGGGCTAAACTGACAGAGAACCTGGAATACAAATCTATTATTACAGCTATTAGTGTTCAGAAATAAAGAAATGCCACTTAAGACACACGGAGGTTTAGGACTTTCGCTAAAGCTATGAAGAAGGGCTAAACTGACAGAGAACCTGGAATACAAAGCTATTATTACAGCTATTAGTGTTCAGAAATAAAGTAATAAAGGAATTACATATCAAATCTCTTTGTCTTCTGTATATATTTATGTACATGGAGAGATATGGAGTTGTTAAGTCTGCTTGGAACTGAGGAATCGCCATGTAACAGTGTTTTAGTGTAACAGTGGTAATTGGCCTAATACAGTTAAGTAGTTCTGTGCGCTCTCTCTGATAATTAGAACAGCTGAAAAAGAAATGGTGTGTACTTTCCACCTCGCCAAATGTTCTTATCCAACCAAGTCCAGTAGATGTATGGCAAATTCTGGTTACAGTAATCAGGTAAATGTTCTTATCTAACCCAGTCCAGTAGATGTATGGCAAATTCTGGTTACAGCAATCAGGTAAATGTTCTTATCTAACCCAGTCCAGTAGATGTGTGGCAAACTACGGTTACAACAATCAGGCAAATTTTCATATCTAACCGAGTCCAGTATATTAAGGAAATACTGGCATCAATGTTATTATACAACCATGTCCAGTTAGAAGTGGCCTAATATGTTTATCTAACTATGTCCAGTAGTTACCCAGGATGACAACAATTGGGTAAATGCTCTTATTTAAACATGACAAATTTTTATCTGGATATTACTGACTTAATGATCTTATCTGGATAAATGGTAACATCAAAGTGATGTCTGACGTCACGGGAGTGAACTAAAGTCATTACATAATTTTGGTAATACACTAGTGTAATAAAGCTTTGACGTGGACGTGGTTAGTTTAGACAGTTAGGAAAAAAGAAAGTTTGATGTTACAGCAGGAAAAGCTACATGTGATAAAAAGAATATTATGTTTAGGCCTTTCCGCATTGAAATTATCAAACTCGTTGAATAAAACTGAAAAGATGCTCGACAGAGCTTCGCACTTAAATCTTTACTATTTATTCAACACGTTTAATAAACTCAATATGCAACTCATATGATGTTATGTCACTAGATGTATGGCAAATTCTGGTTACAGTAATCAGGTAGATGTTCTTATCCAACCAAGTCCAGTAGATGTATGGCAAATTCTGGTTACAGTAATAAGGTAAATGTTCTTATCAGACCAAGCCCAGTAGATGTATGGCAAATTCTGGTTACAGTAATCAGATAAATGTTCTTATCCAACCAAGTCCCGTAGATGTGTGGCAAATTCTGGTTACAGTAATCAGGTAAATGTTCTGGGTTTAAACAGTATTTTATTGACATAATTACATCTGTTACACTAAATTGTTAAATGTACAAACATATAGGATTGAGTAGAAAGCTATAAGCTTTTTCAAAACTCTCTCCCTATAACTAATACAATTTCAACGGTAACAATATAAACAATCCATCATAAATGTTCTGCTTGCAGTTTCTTCGTTTATGTATGGTATCTGACAAAATGTGTCAACTGTAATTTTAAAATAGATTGACAAAAAGATCTTTTGGATAAGAAAATTAAAATGTTTATATGAAACTAACTCTAAAATATAAGTGCTTTATCCTGCAATAATATCTAAGAAGATAGGGATAGGAAGGAAGGAAGAGAAAATAGAGGAAATGGGGTCGATAGGTCAGAAATGCCACTTAAGACACATGGAGGTTTAGGACTTTCGCTAAAGCTATGAAGAAGGGCTAAACTGACAGAGAACCTGGAATACAAATCTATTATTACAGCTATTAGTGTTCAGAAATAAAGAAATGCCACTTAAGACACATGGAGGTTTAGGACTTTCGCTAAAGCTATGAAGAAGGGCTAAACTGACAGAGAACCTGGAATACAAAGCTATTATTACAGCTATTAGTGTTCAGAAATAAAGTAATAAAGGAATTACATATCAAATCTCTTTGTCTTCTGTATATATTTATGTACATGGAGAAATATGGAGTTGTTAAGTCTGCTTGGAACTGAGGAATCGCCATGTAACAGTGTTTTAGTGTAACAGTGGTAATTGGCCTAATACAGTTAAGTAGTTCTGTGCGCTCTCTCTGATAATTAGAACAGCTGAAAAAGAAATGGTGTGTACTTTCCACCTCGCCAAATGTTCTTATCCAACCAAGTCCAGTAGATGTATGGCAAATTCTGGTTACAGTAATCAGGTAAATGTTCTTATCTAACCCAGTCCAGTAGATGTATGGCAAATTCTGGTTACAGCAATCAGGTAAATGTTCTTATCTAACCCAGTCCAGTAGATGTGTGGCAAACTACGGTTACAACAATCAGGCAAATTTTCATATCTAACCGAGTCCAGTATATTAAGGAAATACTGGCATCAATGTTATTATACAACCATGTCCAGTTAGAAGTGGCCTAATATGTTTATCTAACTATGTCCAGTAGTTACCCAGGATGACAACAATTGGGTAAATGCTCTTATTTAAACATGACAAATTTTTATCTGGATATTACTGACTTAATGATCTTATCTGGATAAATGGTAATATCAAAGTGATGTCTGACGTCACGGGAGTGAACTAAAGTCATTACATAATTTTGGTAATACACTAGTGTAATAAAGCTTTGACGTGGACGTGGTTAGTTTAGACAGTTAGGAAAAAAGAAAGTTTGATGTTACAGCAGGAAAAGCTACATGTGATAAAAAGAATATTATGTTTAGGCCTTTCCGCATTGAAATTATCAAACTCGTTGAATAAAACTGAAAAGATGCTCGACAGAGCTTCGCACTTAAATCTTTACTATTTATTCAACACGTTTAATAAATTCAATATGCAACTCATATGATGTGTATGTCACTAGTTAAACTGATATTTGGTCATACACATGCTTTATATTAACAGAAAGAAGCATATTACGTAATTCGCCTTAATGGTCAGAATTACACACGTTGAATACTTTTAATATGTCCGAAACAATGGAAGAGGGAACTAATTTCATTACATTTTACTGGACTTAACTATAGACTCCTGTTTAAAATCTACAACTCACTGTACATGGATATTTTCTTTGTCTTTTGGGTAGAAGAAATGATGCTTTATAGGAGAGTCATAAGAAAGATGTATACATTAAGTTTAATTCCCATTATCCTCATACAATTGTTTATTTTTCTTCTAGAGTTTTGACATGAAATTTGAAACTATTGATGTATTTTAAAAAAAAACCAAGCTCTTTTATTTCAGAGTATACTTCAGTAGACCATACAGTGAGCCTGACCCCGCCCTTCTTCCTCCTCTTCCTCTGTATATGACAGGCGGGGGTGGTTCCAGCTCGTGTAATATTTTATGATGATCAGTAATCCAAACAGTGCTTCTAGTGAAAGATCAACCTGTGGACGAGTTGCACGTGCTCTAAATTGAATAATTAATCATCAGAAACATTGTGTCTATACAATTTTATGGTGATTTAAAATACAAATGCATTTCTATAATGTTACACAAAAGTCTGAATGAAAATATATCAATAAATCATTCGACTGCTATCTCCCAGCAGAAACTTGCATTAAGCCTCGTCTAAATTAGTCCAGTGTTCTATACAGGCTAAGTCATGAAATTTGATAGTTTAGAAGGCAACTTTGGATATTTTTATCATAACGTACGAGACATCTAAGAAGATAATCTCCTGGATGGAGAGTAGAATCCGTCTTGTTTTTTCCAATTATGTAGCTGTAAGACCAATGATGAGAAGTTGATTTGATTTGACATGAGTTGAACTGAATATATCTTAGTCAAAATAAAAAAGACCTCTGATGTATGAAATGAATACCCAGAAAAGTAAAGAATGTCTGCCGATAAGCAATCCCAGTGTGTCTCTTTCTCACAAGTTCCTTTTAATTTTCCTTTTAATTGCAAATGATGTAAAGATATTATGAATTCCATGATATATCTTTTGCTGCTCTTTCTCCAGGCACATTTTTTAAACATGATCTTATACTATGATATATCTTTTACTGCTCTTTCATACAGATACATTTGTTAACATGATGTTGTACTATGATAGATCTTTTACTGCTCTTTCATACAGATACATTTGTTAACATGATGTTGTACTATGATAGATCTTTTACTGCTCTTTCATACAGATACATTTGTTAACATGATGTTGTGCTATGATATAATCTTTTACTGCTCTTTCATACAGATACATTTGTTAACATGATATTGTGCTATGATATATCTTTTACTGCTCTTTCATACAGATACATTTGTTAACATGATGTTATGCTATGATATATCTACATTTGTTAACATGATGTTGTACTATGATAGATCTTTTACTGCTCTTTCATATAGATACATTTGTTGAATATCATATTATACTGATATATTTCAAATATAATTCATTGTTCATTCCCATAGAAACATTTCTTGATCATGAAATGTATATAGCATATGCATGTTAGAGTACGTTTGTTTGCGAATATACTAGTCCAGTGTATTTTCTGCAAACAAATACTGCAGTCAAACACAGACTCACGGCGGATCAACTTTGAATCTCATTACATGTGTAATAATATAATGATATAATGATATCATGTATAAATATATATTTTGTAATAATCTGAAATACTATTTATATTTATGCGTATAGAATACTTTGTTATACACTTCAATAAAGGTGTGTTCTATACTAACCAGCTTATGTATTATTGCTGCAGATTAACAAATATAACGTTTTTATAACGCGTGTTCTATTTAATTCTTTTTTAAAATTATTATGTAATTTTAATACGAAAGTGCATCCTACAGTTGTTAATGTTGCCACTGGATTTTAACCGATACCACCAAATACTTATCAGAATGTATGCGAAACGAAGAAATAGACAGGTTGGAATACACTTAACCTCTGATCTGCATAAAGTTTTTATCATACATGGTCCAGTTACCCATTGAACTTAATCGAACTATTCCGATATTTGCACATAATCGATCTATAAATAGTACAACACAAACAGGATTATTGGTCGGGTACTTTACAATGTATTTAAACGTGTGGTGTATTTCGAAAACGAAATTCTATATTATGTATATTTATGTTTAATACGTAGTTTTAATAATTTCCAGATTCTAAAACATCTAGTGTTTGTGAGGAATCGATTTTCTCAGGTAAGATTTATACTTCATAAACAAATCAATACACTGAATCTATTTATATCCATTATATTGGAATCTGCTTTGTTTTGTTTTGTTTTTATTGTAACGGCGGTCAACGAACATGTAAAGTGTTTGCTTATTTGCATTCAATCGAAGTTTTAGTTATGATGACTGTATACAGCATAATATAAGATATATAGAGCTATATTTGTGAGGATGCTATTATTATTATTTATTATCCTCCAATAATGAAGATTACATACACAAAACATAGCACATACATATATACAGAAACGTGCAGAAACATATATAAACATATATAAACAGAAATACACAAATATTTACACATTTCTAAAAGCTATTATAGACATTATATATCTCAATGATCTTTTGTTTCTTTCGTTCATACATAATCATATCACTGAATGCCTATAAAAAGTACGGTTTTACAATCTTTTACCTTGATATTACTTGCTGTAAACATACATTGAGAGCAACATTATCTATACTTAATCATATATAAACCATTAAACAATATACATTAATACCCATTATGTCGTATGTATAAGACTCTAGGCAATATCATCCACATCCATTACCGAAACGAAATATGAGAGGTTTAGACATTCTTGCCATTATTTAAAGACTGGTTTTCACATGAGGGCATTATTAACCTGTGTCATTTATAAGTCTACAATCACACAATTGTAAAATTGCAAGCAGCATCATGAAAACCGTTACCGGAATGAAACATAAGAGTTTTAGAAACTAGTGCAATTTTACCACATCCTACCTATTACATAACAGTTTATCATGTATATTAAAATACCTTTAAAATACTGTGCAACAACGTTAAAATACTCTTCAAATAATTTATATTTTGAACATGCTCATTTGTTGCCAATACAGAGGTTAGGTCGAACAACAAGATTTTGACCTGCTCTTTGGGGCTTGATACAATCAGATGAGTATAAAAGTCTTGTCCATTCTTAAGAAAAATATACAGCCACAGCTTAAGCCTATCGCCATTATTTCCTGTACAAAAACATATCTTGTGTGTTAGCAAGTCAGTGACTAGTCTGTTACACTTTTGACACACTTGTAGATATTCGCGAGAATAAAACAGTCCCATGGCATTTACAACAGAAGTACAATACGGTGCTAACACCGGATTGGCCTTACTTTATTTCCATAACTCACAGCTTCCTTCAATGTTCACTGTTAACAGGGTATTTTGCAGTCATGTTTAAAACCATATTCCATTTTGCTTGACCAATTACTGCCGCACGAAGAATATTTCTCCACTGATAATTACTTGGGAACATACCCGATAAAAAACAATTATACAACAATTTTGGAAAACATATTTCGCCATACCGTATAATATATTTGACTATCACCTTATATAACATGTCAATATCATGTTTTTGAAGATCTTCAGTATTATATGCATTCAAGTGTTTTGTCATATTTAACATATTCTGAAATTTTAATATATGTTCAGCATTAACCTTCCTCCAGTTTATTTTCACATTTTCGTTGGAAATACTTTTCCCATGATTACAACTGTTATTCAAATGATATGGTACTCTAATATTACAAAACACAGGGCGATGTCTCGAAACGTTTAAGCAATTGTCATCTAGTATCTCACTATGACCTAAACAATCATATAATTCTTGTGGCACACAGATGAAGTCTATTGAACTTTCATGACAGTTGTCATATGAAACGAATGTTGATTTTAAACCACAACAACTTTCTAAAGTGTTCACAGGCAATAAATTACTGTTTTTATAAAACGAGAAAATAATTGCTCTCGGCCCCCTAAGCCATCGCTAGCTGTAAACTGTGCATTGAAATCACCCATGAAGTATGTATACCCTGCATGCGAATACATATTATATTATATTACACAGTTTGCCAATATATGTATTATATTTATCTATTGCATGATTTTTACAAGGTAAATATACTTGGAAAAAGATTACATATTGTTTGGGTGCAACTTGTAATTGTATGCCCACAATACGATCGTCGTCAACCGATAATGGAGTGACAGAGCGATCAATGTTCTTGTTCCATAAAAATGCAACACCTGCTTTCCCTACTTACTTTTTACTTGGGAAATTTAAATCTGAGTCAGATACAGCATGAAACTTATAACCACTACACATGGAATCAAGAAAGAACAGGTTATGATTAAACAGTCAGTGCTCAGATATTCCACATATGTCTATATTATATTTAATCAATGTGTCACAAAGATAAGAGGCACTGGACATGATGCCTGTAGCGTTCCATGTTAATATATTAAAGTTTCTGTATCTACACGCCATTGCCTAATCTACATCAACCTCAAGGCCATCAAAACTATTCATTAACTTGATGTACCCACCACTGTTTATATCACTATGTTGAATTTTTGGTCCTTGATCATTACCCCATTTATTATCTACCTGTTGTCTGCTACTACTACGAGCACCACGTGACTTCCATGGTTTGCACGTGACACCTTTTGGCCAAAATCCCTTGTGCTGAAGAAAATGGGTATTCCCATCGTCTTCCACATTTAACCGTATTATAATACCGTCAACAGAACGTCTCAGATTAAAAATACGCACCATAGTCACATTCAGTTCCCGCCTTGATACATATGAAGATAGGCGCGATTCAGTCATAGAGTTCTTAAACCCTCCAATGAAAAATCTCCTAGATTTTTTCTTTAGATGTACGGCAAAGTCGTCATCATCAGTAACGACAGGCTCAGAATCGCTATTGTATTGTCTCTCTGTGATTCTTACGGGTATCCCATTTACCCGCGGTAGATCGGGAGTACCTATATCCGATATAATGTCAGAAAAAGTTACATTATGTTTAACCTTTTTATTCCAACTATAGTGATCACTGTTTGACATAAATGCACTTTTAGTTGGAAAGCGTTGACTGCGCATATATTGGTGTTTATCAGCTCCAGCTGAATTGTCTGCTTGATTACCCCCGGTCGTATGAAAGTCTGTATTCGGTCCCATGGTATCAATATCGAACTCGATTATCAATGACCCAGACAGATGAGTTTCGCACCCTGTCTCAGTCAAATTATTCTCATTGATCGGTTCCGGTTCCGTCCTTGCAGAACCGTTGGTATGGAGACATACAGGATCAGAACCCTCCGTCATTTGTGTGACGTTCATGGCATTGGCGCGCTCGCCTGATTTCAATATAGTTTCAACTGATGAAAGTCTCTTATCCAGCATTCTGAAATTGTTTTCAGTTGTTGTCACGTGACTCCTAGTTTCATCCAGAGAGCCAACACTCCATGATACACTTACTGCATTCATATATCTGTGACTTAAGTAAGTCGAGAGAATTAGCAAGGTTTCTAAAATGTTGTCAGTGTAACTCGTCTTTTGCATAAATTGTTTGCTTTAACGTTAGAAAAACTGCCTGTAATGAGGATACAGTGTCCTTAAGCAGAACCACTTCTTGATTGCACTGACACTGGGGTGTGGATTGTTGATGGGTTTTAGATGAAATCCCGTCAGCAGAAGTTTGCATTGTAGAGACGGAACGCCTCGCGCTACGTATCATACCTTTGAACAGCGAAAAGTCTTCACCATCATGGACTGCAATTAAACTATATATATCATTAGCCAGTTTAATAGCTACCGGCTCTCCTTGTCGTGTGAATACTCTCCGCCGGAAATCCGCCTGAAGACCATAAGGAAAGTCTTCAAATTCTCGTAGGGCATCGAACAATAAATGCCTCATATTATCAAGATCCGTTTCACTAGAGGCATAGTCTCGCACAACCCGTGAAACAAACAATGTATTTGGCAAGTCTCTATATAACGTAACTAGCTTGTTGTACTCAAATAGATATTTATTTCCATTGTCGCTGCCTAGAATCGTGTCCGATGTCGCCACAGGTACTTTAACCTCGGTATTATCGGTTAAATGTACTGGCTCGAGCTCATGATAACAGTTATCCATTGTCAACACATACCTTTTCCACAAGCTAATTGCACAATATCAACAAGAAAGTCAAATACGCACAATAGTCAACGATCAAGCCCTCGGGACAATTTACATTTTGTAGTAAGTCAATGAGAGAATCTCAGTAAAGGGCATTTGAACAAAGAAATTCTATTGTCTTTTACTAAAACATTAATAGCTTCAAAGTTTTTTATCAAGTTTAAGAAACTGTTCTACCATCATCTGCAGCATTATTCAATTAATCCTTCTATACTATTTTCATATTAATCCAAGCTCTAGAAATCGGTAAATTTCCAGTTTTTAAGAGAGCCACAAAACACAACCTTTCACACCTATTTACACTGTCATTCATTTGAAAATTTGCCCTTTATAACATAATCATGCTTTGAGCCTTTGAAACACAAACCTTCTTTAAAATATTTGTTTTAAGTTTATTATAATTGGGTCTCTAACAGTCTAACATACAAAAATGTTGTACAAATAAATATTGTGTTGGTTTAACATGTTTTAGGAATTGCTGTTGTTAAAATCATTATGCTTTGTTTTGGGTCATAGAACATTTACTAATTTACAAGGACATTGTTTATTGTATAATAATGTTCAGTGCCATATTACCATGTGGCAATTATGCGTTCTGTCATTCTTAAAAAGATCATTTTGAAATATTCAATGCTTTCTACTACTGGTTCGAAATCAATTCAGACCATTTTAATCTATGTATTTTTTCGATATTGCTTTTATTTTTACATTACTTTATGCAACATATTTCACGAAATATTAATTTTTCTCTCTTGTATTATTTATTTTCTGGAAACGTTGGTGACAAATATGGTGAGTTTTAAAATGAATGGTAACTTGAATACAAGCTAACAAACCATAAAAATCACGTTCGGTCAGATAAGTGTGTCAAGATTCCTGCTTGTAACGTTTGCAGATAAAATTTGAAAAGAAAAAAGATTTGATCAGAAGTAGGACTCGAACCCAAAACCCCCGACATTTGCAGCTAAATGTTTTGTACGCACAGCTATCTTCACATGCTATATTATATCAGTGAAGAAATATAAATGTAATTGTTACATCGCTATTTAGGTTAGGACACCGAAAATTAATCTACGGAAATATACGGAATATTCATGAGTGCCAGGTCAATTACTTACGGACAGTACAAGTCTAAAAGTCTGTAAATATTTGACTTCAAATACTATAAGAAGGCATATAACAACATGAAGATTAATATTACATTAAAAACATGGTTAGGGTCATCTCATGCTGATCATGTTACATGAGCAGAAGGGTGGACACAATCACAGACCAATAGAACAAAATGTTTAACTGAATCGGATTAAAAGGTAGGATAACATCTCTGTTTATTTTACAGAAAGAACTATCCACCAGTTTGTATACTGATAGCCTATGGGAAATAGGCATTTTATAACACTTTCGCGTGTGGAGAAATTTATGCAGGAGTTTTTATGAATTTTTAATGTTGTATACCTGTATGTGTGTAATTATATAAGTGGGGAGCTTGACTGATTTTAGGAAATATACGTTTACATAAGATAGAGCAACTTATGATATTGCCAGTGTATTTGACGGTTGCAAGTGAGAACATGAAATGAAATAGATATTCTGCAGCCATATAACCTTTATTTCAGGAGATTATAACATAATAAAAAACACTTGTTCAGACAGCCATGGACAAACAGAATGGATCATACCCTCCGCCGCAGGCTATTTCTGCCGACGAGGCTGCGTTCCGACTGCCGCCGCCGTCATATGAAGAGGTTTGTACACTGTCTCGATTTTGTGTACGAAAAAAAGTTAAGTTCCTTGGAGAATTCATATCTGGATTAATTCACTTTGAAGCTATAAAACTTCCGGGAGTTATACATTTCCCCACCTGCGTAACGCTATTATGAAAACGCATTTTATGCCACCTGTTTCGAAGACCTTGGAGACATATACATCCGTCCGTCCGTCTCACATTCTTGCGTTCTCAGCACCTACAGTTTCTATTCAATTTAAATTAAATTCTGTATACATCATCAAAGTTATATAGACATGCGCAATCTATTTGGAGTTTCATGTCCGAATATGTTTTTTTTTCAATTACGATACTTTTTTGATATTATAGTAACACAACTAAAACATCTGTAAGAGGTGTACTCAACACCTAGTTTCCATCTCCTTTCAATAAATGAAACTTACTTCACATTTATCAGCATAAAGTTAACATGTGCTTATTTTAGGTACTTTCATTTCCGATTATTTCCTCTTTGAGTTATGACCTTTTTTGGTCTTCGTAATATTACAACTATATCTATGCATTGTGTACATAACTTCCACAGTTTAAAACATTTTAGAGGGCAAGTGTTATACGCTGTTGACACAACTTCTGTATTTTTTTACAGATAATGGGTGTCTACCAGACGTCTGTAAAAACTGAACAGCAGACCTCGGATATACCACCACTTGCATATATAGACATAATGCCAAGGTGTCTTAAAGCTGGAAACATCGCTGGAAAAGTGGCGCCAACATTTGATGACTACAGGTAGGTCAATCAATAATTAACTATATACGTGATGTACTACTTGCGTTCCTTTTATAATACGGTACCTTGATTTTTATATAAATTAATTCTGCGAGTTAAGTAAAATATTCTAACACAACCCAATGAGTTTCAAAATCCCTTGGCACTTCAACGCGACATAACAAAATGTCATGAATCAGACACCATAATTATTGGCAGAATTAATTGAGATTCTTGGGCATTGAACCTGAGAGAATTTTATACTGTTGGTTCATAATGCCGACCATAAAATATGTCGGTAGCTATATGTCGTCGTGCCTATCCAAATAAATAAGCACTAGTATTACTGCTTGTAATCTTAGAATTCAGTGGATGGGTCTGAACTGATATATTCGTTATACTTCAGCGCTATTGTTGAAGCAGCTAACCGCTGGCTACAGGACGATCCAGGCCTCACTGTTTGGAAATGCGAATCTATTGTGAGAAAACTTACGCCAGCCAAGGACGGCACAATTAGCTATGAACTAAATGAAATGTTGAGGCACGATGCTACATTTGGATTCACTGTTTACATAAAAGGAATACGATTATGGTTGACGAAGAGATCGAACCCTGGTCCTCCGCAACAACTGGGTATCAAAACTGTTGTACCGGAAAAAGTCACTATAGAGGTTCCAGTCAACAGATACAGGTAAACATAACGATGTTGGAACTTTGCCATATAAAACTCCCGGAAAAGCCGTGCAGTGATTCTACCATAGTAATAGGACTAAGCAGGTTAAATTGTACCCTAAAATACAAGAACATGTTGCTAATCAAGGAACCCTTGTTAGCTGCGAACAAGTGGCGTATCAATTTATGTAGTAATCTTTAAATTTAACCTTAAACATTTTCATGGAATACTTTCAAAACATCAGTATGCACTTCGTACGTTCATAGTTTTACACATTTATTTTGATTTTATTATCATCTGACGATTTGCAAATTACGAGATGACAGCTGAATGTTGATTGAAAGGCAAGTGTATTTTGAAGGTGTGTTTGTTTCAGACATGGCCGCGGAAGGATTATTATCGCAGGTGAAGTGGTCCAACATCTTCATACCTACACTATTACAACTTTTGAAGGCTTTGAAGATACAATGAAAAGACTTCAAGGGAAGTTGGCAGGCGACCCGATTCAAGGTTACAACTTTGCATTTCCCATTCAAACCGGATATTGCTGGCTACTTTTCATTTTATCTCTATGTACATGTTCCTTTAGTTTTATTTAAGTTATTAAGCATCGCGCGAAGTAATATAGACCCCTGCCTATATATAAGGGATACGATAGAAGTGTATAAACCGGTCAGAAACCTAAGATCACATGACACGCTGTCACTAGTTATTCCAAAGACTAAAGCTTTTCGTCCATTGCTCAAAAGCTTTGGAACTCCCTTCCCGTCAAGATCAGGGAAGCTGCTTTAAAAGACCTGCTCAAAACCCACTTCTATATGTGTTTTACATTCATGAATTTTGCTAATGTGAAAACGCATTGTTTTGTTTGTGATGAATGTATAATTGTTTGTATTCACAGTGTTGTTTGCAAATTATTCTGTAAAGCACTTTTGAACGTGTACATGAAAAGAGTGCTATACAAATGTGGTATATAATAATAATAATAATAGTAATAATAATAATAATAATAATAATTTATTGAGCCCAAATCCGTGATGTGTACAGCAGGTCTTCTACAAATAAAAGTGTGACGATGGTGGTAGTGGTGGTAATGATGATGAAGATGATAATGATGATGAATAAGAAGTGAAAGAAAACTTCGAAATTAAATTGATGATAATGATGATAATGAGTCACCTTAAATGGATGATGATGATGAAGATGATGATGGTGGTGTTGATGATGATGATAATAATGATGTTGTTGATTATTATGGGGTCTCCTTCGTTTTCTTTTCAAGTTGTGTAAATGTATTCATATTTGGTGTTTAACGTAGGTGAGGTTTTAACAATAGAGACGGACAACGTGAAGGCATATGAAGGAATGCAAAAGGATTTTGATCCAGAAAGCACGTGCTGGTCAGAGAATAAAGATAAATCCCAAAGGAATACTCAAGTTATCAGGATATTCTACGTCAAAGGCTCTCCAAAAATGGAAGAAATAGGTGAGATATACATTTTGTGTGTGAGCCATCTTATACAGTATTTAGGAATAGTAATGAAAATAGACATTGCCAGCTTTCATAGCCAAACCGCTGGCTTATCGATGAAATTGTCTCCCTTGAAAATACGCTATAGGCGTTATCGATTTCTCGATCCGATTGATTTTGCTACTCTAGAGATATATAAGAAATGATTTTTTAAATTGTGATAACTTTTTCTTTTTTAATGCTACGTAGTTTATCCACATATGAGCACAAACTTTAATCTTTCATTATTATAATGATGTTAAAAGGTTTTTGATTTAATAGCACTCTAATGCTTCCCTACTCGTTATAAAATTGATACTATCACTCCCTATTCTCACAAAAGAAAACAGAAGGGAAAAAAAAGTCATTTCTCATAAATAATCATTTTTCAAATAGACACAGAATTTCACAAAACGGGTTAAGATATATAACCATTATTTTGAACCTTTACATGGTAACTGGTATATACTTCAATGCCAACGTTCTTTTGTTTTTCTTCTAATATTCAAGGCTTCTTTGTAGCGTAGTGGTTAAAATCGCTGACCTTGAAACACTTGCTACTCTAGGTCCTTTATCCTACTTTAGATATAGATTTTGTACATGGAAGGATCTAGCTGGATTGCGGCTGTCTACCCAGGTGTCCGTCCGTACCTAAAGTATTGCCCGGAGGGACACGTAGAAAGGGAAAGGTTCAAGTTTTGCATAAAATGGCATAAACACTAAATGTTTCTAAATGGGGGTAATGTCTGTGGACAGATTCTTGTCCGTGCCCATCTTGTTATCTTTATTTACAGGTTACACGGAGATAATACCAGATGTGATTGAACAACCGGACTCAGCAACAAAACAAGGAAAGTTTGAAACCTTTGACAACGTTATAGTTTCTCTTAGCCAATGGGTATCCAAAAATCAGGTATGCATGTCTGTGGCCGTAGGTCCATGTGCGAGAGAGCTTAAAGTCTCATGATACCTTTGTCTATAACGTGGCTGCCACATTTTTTGTTATGAACATTAAATATGTTTATCACATGTTTGACGAAGCGGGAGTGTAATAAAGCCATTAAATAAAAATGATAATACACTAGTGTAATAAAGCTTTGACGTCAACGTCGTTTATAGTATATTCTAACACGATCCGATTCATTTTCCTATTAAACAAAGAAGGAAGAAAACAGTGAATTATTATACAACAAATCACTGTTCTGACGTCACAATTATTACTTCATGGCGTCAAACGGTATAGCGGCGCTCTGGAAAAGAAATCGATTGAAAACGGGCAAATTTTTAATGAATGTCGTAAGGATGTATTTAAAAAAACCCTTTGGGTAACGTTTTAAAACAAAAATAATAATCTCATTTGTGATTTTGCTTTTGAAAAAATCATTGTTTGTAGTTCAGTGCGTTTTTATATCAGGGGCGGGCCCCCCTCGTGATATAATTCTTCGCATCGAACTCCAAAAAATGATTTATTAAAACCAAATCCTGGATAAATTATATTATTTTTTAAAGGAGACGTTGGTCAAATTGCTTACTTATACAGAAAAGAAAGTAGTTTTTTTGTTTCGACAAAAAAGGTCCACGTGTAAAAAGAATTTTACAATCGATGATTTGTGGAGGAATATTCATATCATTTTAATTTCTATAGTAAAAAAACACGCCCTTTGACTACCAAGCTTTTGTGTTAAGCCTTAGTCCTTGGTTTACGACAACTCCACAAAGCAAAACATCAGAACAAAAATTTTAAAAAAACGGAAGGGCGTAAAAGTAAGCTCCAATCTTTTCATCAAATTTCCGAACAGTGTGCTGAAGTAAATAAAATTTTAAAAACAACTCTGTTAAAATACTAAAAGGGCCCAAAATGACTCAGTGGAAAAGTGATCTAAGAGTTTATCAAAGATTCCCAAAAAATCTTTTTGGCGTACAAATCAGGTGATTTTACCACACAATCTCTCCAAGCATTCGCCCAAAGTTTTTCGTGTTTCTTTTTTGGGGAAAGATCAAAAACAACAGAAACGATATAGCATCGCAAACACAATCTGTATCTGATTTGATGACTAGAAACTAAATCACGGTGTCAATTATGTAGATTTCTAAAGCCCGAAGCAAAGAAAAATCAATTTCAAAAAGTCACGAAACAAATATGCGAACTAATCCTATCCCAACATTTTTTAAAAGAATGTCTTGACGAACTAACCCGTGTAAAAAAATTTTATGAAATGCCCCTTTAGATGCTGCGTTTGTCCCAAAAAGCGTTAAAAAACATTCACAAATAAGACCTCTTCTAAAAAAGCCAACCCTAGATTCAAAGTCCTAAAAAACTTTAGCCCCTGTGTAAACTTCCCTTTTTGTCTAAAATTTAGAAAAATGGGTAGATGTTCGAATTAAAAATCATTGAGAACACGAACTTCATGAAGTTAACAATCTTTATAAAAAATTTCCATCAACCAAAAACCGCCTAAAAAAGTTAAAATGCATTCTTCAACTTTGGGAAAAGAACAATGTACTTTCTTGTGTTGCTTGATCTCTCTGCAGCATTTGCACATGCCCCAGGGGCGTTGTTTCACCCCTTTGAACGTCACTTTGGTTTACAGGAAAAGCCATCGCAGGTGAGGTATACCTTGTGACCCTCCAGCCCGATGATGATGGCGAGCTATCCAACCAGTGCTAATGAATACAGTGTCCCAAGGGTCTGCCCTGGGGCCAAAGAACTAAAAAAATGTACACAAAACCATCGGAGCTATCTGCAGAAAGCACGGACTGACAATCTTTTTCTTTTGCGGACATTCGCAGTTATTAAATCCTTCAAACCAATAAATAAAATTTTTATTTGAAGAGACCTTTCTCGCTTTAAAAGTTGTTTAAAGGAAAATTTGTAAGTTATGAATACTAACTGTTAAAAACTCAATGCTAAAAAAACAAAATTTAAATCATATTTTCCTGAACCAAGCCCCAAAATCTGTTTCAAAACATTTTGTGAAAGGGGGACGGCTCTGAAATCAAACAATACTGTCAGGAACCTGGGGCTTTCCGGATTCAAAATTAGGATGGACAACATGTGAATAGTGTTGTGGAATTCCTATGCACAGTTGCGGAAAATTGCCCTCAGAAATTTTTAAAACCCGCAAACGCAACCAATCTCAAATCAACCTCTGTTACACACGTTTTGGATTATTGCAATCTCTTCTATAGGGAAAACCAAAAACGGTCAATGAACAAACGCAATAGTAAAAACCGGCAGCTAAATCGTAACCAAACTCCAATACACCATTAACGCCTGTTTCGTAAATTTCATTGGTTTCCCTGTGCATGTAGGGTAGAAACAAAATTTAACACATACATATAGGCACTCAAAGATCAAACCCCCTTGTAGCGAACATGCTAGAAATTTATACACATCCAAAATCTGAGATCGCAAAATAATGCATTAAAACGTGGTCCCCAAATGTCAAACTTACGATTTGGTGAGGGTTTTCGAAGCTGCTCGAGGTTAGGGGAATGCCCTCCATCGGGGCATAAGGAGGCAAGACCGTGCAAATTTTCAAAAAAGCGCTAAAGACGTTTTATTTAAAATTTTGGGCAACTAACATCCCCCCAAAAATTTCCCGGGACTTATAATGTGGGGATTTTCCCGGCCAATTAAATTACTTTAATTAAAAACTCCAGTGTGACAGAAAAGTTGGCGGTTTTTTTTTCTGTGGGTGTTCATGGATTTTTCCCCGGACCGTTTAGGTAGGGATTGCCCCAATCTCCGGGACGGTTTGCATGCTGTGTTCATTTCGCAGACATCATACCGTTTAATTTGTCTGTTAAAAATGTAAATATCTTTGTTCTATTTCTGCTCTGCCCCTGTGTTTTTGTAAGTCATTTTTTAATGTTTTATGAATTTATTTTTGTTTCATTTTGTTTGCCCCCTTTCCCAATTTAAAAAATGTTTGGTATCTTTTTCCCGAAATGAAAATTTTAAATTTTTTTTTTTAAAAAAAGTTCAATTCCCATTTTTTTTGAATTTTATATAAATTTTTTTTATGAAAAGCACTTTTAAAGTATTTTTATTAAAAAAGGGTGCTATAAAATGAGGTATATAATAATAATAATAATAATTTGTGACTTTCCCACTTTGAGTTTAAAAACGGTTGAATAAAATTGTAAAAGCTTCGCATGTAATATCCTCTATCTATTTCTTGTTCAGTCCTATTTTCAGTAACTGTTTTCTCACAAATTTGCCAAAGCTTTGAATATTAACACATCAATGAATTCATTGTTTATGAATACCTCCCTTTTCTGTATCTAAAAGTAATGTGCAGTTTTGAAAGAAATGTAATTTTCATAATTCAATGGCGCTCGTATCGTTTTTAACATAAAAAAAAACCTGGGGGAAATTTTAAAATGCTAGTTTTTTAAATCTTTTGGTGACATGGTCATTACATTGATTATATTTTATTGGACGTGGTTGGTGGAAACACCACACTCGGTGTCATCCAGAGGTGGGGGGTTCGAACCCCGGTCTATGTGTTTGGGGGCTTTATCTCCCCCTGCCCTTTGTGGCAGATCGCTCTGTGCAGAAGGATGATTTTCGCGCCCCTGTGGGGTTGCGTTTTAACGTTTTTATTATGAAAAGGGCGCTATGAAAATCTGGTATAATAATAATTATTATTTTTTAAAAGATTCAGGGGGGAATTTAGTTTAATGGTGGCTTTCGAAATTTCTTTTTTCGTGTTTGTTGGGGGAAATGAAAAAGTGTTTTCATTTGTAAAAGATCCCCCATTTTCATTTTTTTTCCAATATTTTCTTGGGGAAACCGTTGTGAACTTTCAACAATATGACGCCAAGTCAAAACATTTACTAAGTCAAAAATTTCCCATAACATTAAAAAACCCAAAAATTCTTTTTTAAAATGAAATCATTGAACTTTCTAAATTATAGTAAAAAATGTTTTCTTTTTGCTCAACAGCATTCCCAGTTTTTAAAGTCGTAAAGCCTCTCCTCCTTCTCTTTCTCTCTCTTTCTCTCTCTCTCTCTCTCTCTCTCTCTCTCTTAAACACAGATGAATGGTCCGTTGTGTTTCTTGTTTTTCCCAATACCCTTTTTGTAAAAAAGGGGGGTTTGGACAAACTTTGATGCCCATGTTTTCCAAACCCTGCACATCAATATCACCACTAAAAGGTGATTATATTGGCCGGCTTTGTTTTTGTCCAAAGCAAGTGAAAACCATCCCCAAAAACCCATGCGCCGCCTTTTTTGGGTTTTTTAAACTAAGTTTCAAAATGGTGAGTGAAATTTCTGTTACGATCAGGTGGAAATGCAATTTCTCATCGACAGATGATATGGTTTCCCAGTTTCCCCCAGAGACTTTGGCACGGTTTTTTACGGTTTCATCAAAAGATTTATCTGGTTTTTTTCTCCCCATTTCAGTTACATCGCGATTTTTCCCAGGGCTCGGAGGGGGCGAAAAACTTTCGAATTTGACACAAACCATGGAAAGAATTGATGCTTGGCTCCGTTTTTCAGGTATATTTCACCTTTTCCAACACCGATGTGTTTTTTTCATTTACCCCCAAAAACATTCCGACCAGGATCTAGGGAAAATTAAACTCTCGAATAACTGGCGAGATGCCTCAAGAAATGGTCCGAAAAAAAAGGGTTTTGGGGGTGCGTGCATCAAAGTTGTGCTTGTTGCTTAAAACGGGGGGTTTAGAGAATTAATTAGGATTGAATTTTGTGACTTCTCCTGACAAATTGTCATTGTACCCCCCGACAACAAAGTTGTAAGGGGGGGGGGGTATACGGGTTTGGGTTGTGTCTTTTGTGTCGGGCCGCTGTCCGTCTGCCCGTAACCAATCTTGTGCGCCCATTGTCCTTACCCCCTTGACAGAATTTAATAAACTCCAACAAGTGATCAGTAAAAAGGGATTTTGGGGGGGCACGTTGTTCTTTTAGAAAAAAAAATTTGCAGAGTTTGGGACTTTGTTTTTTTGTTACATATATATACATAGACCAATTTGTGCCACCATCTCCCCCACCCCCCTTGACACAATTTAATGAAATTTCACACAAGTATAGTACCAACAGTGGGGGCAGGGGCATGTTAGGTTCTTTCAAAAAAAAAAATTTGCAGATTTAAAGGGGGATTTTTGTTTTTTTTTTACTATATTATAATGACAAAATCTTGTGCGCCCACTCCCCCATCCCCTTGAACAATTTAATGAAACTTCACACAATTTGTCGTAAAAACAGTAGTTGTGATGGGGCTGTTAGGTTTTTTTCAAAAAAAAATTTGCAGGTTAGGGGACTTTGTTTTTTTGTTACTATCTTTACTTAGCCCAAAATCTTGTGCGCCCTATCTTCCTCATCCCCTTGACACTTTTTAATAACTTCAACAAGTGATCATGTTGCAGGGGGCATGTTAGGTTTTTTCAGCGACAAAAATTGCAGAGTTAGGGGACTTTGTTTTTGTTAACAAAATTGTCATCAGTTGCATAGCAATTTTGTGCGTCCCTAATTCCCAAAACCCCTAAAAAATTTTTAATAAATTCACACAAGTGATCAGTCCAACCCCTATTTGTGCTGCTGATGTTACATTCTTTTAGTTAATATTCTGCATAGTTATGGATTTGTTTTTTGTTACTAACTGATACTACGTCTATATACATACAGTCCCCATTTATCAACTTGTGGGGGAAAATTGCATGTACTGTGTCAGTGCTGCGGGGGTTTTCATTCATCACCGTGTGTAGTCTAGTTTATAAAAGTAAAGTCAAATAAAACTTTCCCTTGCATGAAGCGCAAATAGGAACAGAGAACAAAAAAAAGGAGCAAAAACATTCATTTTTTGGGGTGGGAGGGAGGGGAGATGCTAAATTTTGAGGGGGGGGGAGTGGGGGGGAAATCGAGTAATCTATTCGCAGAAACCTTGATTTCCCCAGTCAGCACCCTTCAAGGGAAATTTATTTTTAAGGGCCTTTTTCTTTGGGTGTGTAAACATTCTTTGCAGCCTTAAATTACTTTTTACGGTATACGGATCTATCGGGGGGAACGGAATTCTGTTCGCGAGAACAATCTTGGGTGGGACTATAACGTTCAAATACACGCATGTCTTTTGGGAAAAACATTGGCTTACTGCTATCAGGTAACGTTAAAATCAAAAAAAAAATACAAAACAACCCAAAGGGGAAAAGGGTTTTTAAACTGGGAAAACGTCTCTTTTTAAAAGATGACTTCAAAAAAAATAAAAGGGTAATAAGGAAACAGCTAGATTAAACAACAGGCAAATCCCAAAAACTCTTTGGGAAATTATAAGGGAAAATTGGGGAAGTAACTATAAAATACCTAAAAGTAAAAAAAAAAAAAAAAAAAAGGAAAAAAAAATTACAGTTAAAATACAAGCATAGAAAAAAAATTTTCCATGAAAAAAAATATTGATAACCTAACAGAGGAATTGATAAGTATACAACAGAATTTAAAAAGAATTAAATGAGAAAAAAGATAAAGGAAAAAATTTTGAGGGCAAAAGCTCGCAAGTTTTATAATGACAAAAATAGTAAAGTTTTTCTCAAATTAGAAAAACAAAAATATGAGAAAAAACTATGAAACAGATACATGTAAAAGGAACTATTTAAAATGATCGCAAAATTTTTAAAAAGCAAAAAAGTTTTTTATCAAAATCTATAAAAAAAAAGAGCAAAAAACAACACAATTTAATTTTTTGGATCCCCAAAAAAAACACCCTAAGGAAATAGAAAAAAAACAAAAAAATGAAGAATTAACAGAACATGAATTTAGCATTTCCTTGAGATAATGAAAAACAATAAAGTCCAGGATCTGATGGGGGAACAAAACGATTTTACAAAAATTTTGGAATGATTTTAAAAAAAACATTATATAAAAACCGTTAATTTTTCCTTTGAAACTAACTCTTTAACAGAGCTGCAAAAACAAAGTATAATAAAGCTTTTCCGAAACCAAACAGGATAAAATAATTTAAACCGACCCCCTTTTGCCGCGAATACAGATTATAAAATAAAGCTAAAGAATGCTAATAAAAAAAGAAGTTTTTCCATCGATAACCAAGCAATCGGCTTTATGAAAGGGCGACCATAGGAGACAACATTGGTTTTTTTGAAATTTTGAACAAAGGAAAATTCAGAACAGGAAGCAGTCTTTTTTTCCTTGATTTCGAGAAGGCCCTTTTACAGCCTTTAAACAAAATTCCATGTTTCAAAAAAATTGAAATTTTTCAATTTTGGTAATTACATAACAAAAAGGATAAAAAGTTTTTACAAAAAGCAAAAAGTTGCATATAAAAAAAGGTCATTGTCAGAATTTTTTGAAGTCGAAAGGGGTGTCGCAAGGTTTCCCTTTCCCCCTTTCTTGTTTTTTATTTGTTAGATTATTTTCAAATGTATTCTAAAAAAACAATATGTAAAAGGAAAAATATCAATGATATTTAAGTTAAAAAAGTGTTATTTGTGACGATCCCCTTTTTTAACTGATGGATCAAAAAGTCTTTTGAAACGTTAAAAGATATTAGACAATTTTAGAATAAATTTTCCGGGCCCAAAACTAAATGGGAAAAAAAGGTCAGTATTAAAAAATGGTTCAAAACTTATAAAATTTTAAAAATGTAAAATAAAAAAATTTAGATGGCTCAGATTTGCGATCTCTAGGAATTACCTTTTACACGGGTTCAAAAAATCACAATTAAAAATTTAGAACAAAAATTGAAACCTTTTTGAACTGTCTCAAAAATGGGGATAGGGAAAAAGACGATTGGGAAAAGTCACAGTTATAAAAATTTTTTCTTACCAAAATTGATTTACTATTTATCTGTTTTCAAAAACCCCCCAAACAAACAAACAATTAGAAAAAAACATGTTTTTAATTCATTGGGATAAGAAAACCGGATAAAATTAAAAGGGGAAACAATAAAGAAAAACTATTGAAATGGAGGATAAAAAATAGATCTTTCCAAGTTTAATAAGCATTAAAGGCCCGTGGGTTAAAATTTACTGGAATAATAACAAAACAAAAATAAAATATTTTTCATAAAAAAAATAGAAAAAAAGGAGCAAATTGTTTTTGAATGTAATTTAAATGAAAGAGAAAAATTTTAAAAATATAAACAAATCCTTTTTTAAAAGGGTATCATTTCAGCGGTGGAAAATCGATATTCTGTCCCAATGCACAAAGTAAATAAAGGATAATAAAGGAAACAGGAAAATAAAAGTAAAAGATAAAACATTTTTCAAAAGAAAATGGTTCGACAAAGGTGGTTTATCTCAACATTTTATGATTTCCCAAAAAATCGTTCTTACATATGAAGACGTAAAAAAATTTTATAGTTTTGAACATGCTACCTCAAATAAGTCTTTAAAAAAAAGATACCCACAGAACTAAAACAAAAAATCAAGATAGAAAAATGTCCTTTTAAATTCCCCAAAAAAAAAAGCTATTTTGAAAAGGTTTTACGGACACAAAAAGGGGAAATAAATTCCCATGTGAAAAACAATAAAAAAAAAAAGACTGAAAAATAAAATAAAAAAATGGGGAATATTATTCAAAAACAAAATTTTAAGTGGAAATCAATATTTGAATATTTTACGCAAAGATAAAGTACATTTAAAAATTCCCGTATAAATTTTACACAGAATAAAAGGACAAATAAACTTCTACTAAAACAAGGTCTTATCGAATTAAAATTGTGGATTTTTTGTCAGATGCACTTAATCCTTGAACTCTTTTTTTGGGAATGCCCAAAAACAAACTTTTTGGAGAGATTTTTAGAAAATTTTTTTCAACAAATAACGTACATTTAGAAAAACCCTATGAGACAGTGGCTTTTTTTAAATTTCGGGAACCCGTTTACAAATAAAGCTAAAAATGGTATTATTTTAACAGCAAAATATTTTTTTATAAAAAAAAAAATAAAACTATGCCAATTTTGGAACATTTCTTAAAATTTCTTGAAGCAAAATTTGGAAAAGGAAAATTAATAGGCCCCAAAATGAAAAATAAATGAATATTCATAAAAGGAAAGGATTCCCCTCAAAAACTAAATTTAAAAAAAAAAATCCTCTAAACATACTTTTAGATTTGGGTATGGCAGTTGGGTAAAACGTTATTTTAAAAACACATATCTTGAATCACATATGTTAAAAAGGATTGGTAGTGTTGTTTTATTTGCGTGGGAGGTGTTTTGTATGAAAAATTTAGTTTGGAGGGGGGTGTGAGATTTATTGAATTTCAAGAAGTTTCCCGATGTCATTAAACAAATGATATTAGGCATCATATATAAAAAGAAAAACTAGAAGCAGATATGTATTCGATATTAAAACTGTTTGGGAAAAATTTTATATGTATTTGGAACGTTATAATTTTGTTGTTGATGTACATGAAGGGAAAACAATAAATTAATAATAAAAAAAAAAGTTAAAATCAGGTGACATTTTTATTCGTTAACAATTCTGTATTCGGAATTATCGTTCAAAATTCTTTTTCCTCGTACTGGCGCATTGCTTTCTCCCCACCCCGGGAAGACAATTGTAATATGTAAAAAACGGGCCGTGACATTATTTCCCTCGAAGGTAATTCTGTACGCGATGGCAAAATTCCCTTAATGTTTATGAAGTTAAAAATGGGAATCATGGAAACATTAAGTACACCCAAATTTCAAACCAGAGTGATAACGCTAAACCCACCCTCCATTTAATTTTTCCGTTGTGCAAATGGGGACGTATATATATATTTTTTTTGAGTATTAATTTTCTCCGCTATTTTCCCGGTGTAAAAACGTAGCTTTAGTCGTGGAGGACCCCGGACTACGACCCAGGTTGTAAGTGTGAACGCCCCGCTCCAAACTAAAATATTAAAATTTTGGATAAAAGACCTGGTCTTAGTTTTTGCCCTGGATGAAGCTCTGAATTGCACATCATCTACTAGTTCGGAGGGTTTTACAATATTTAAAACAATTGGTTGAGCCTTTTTCATGCGAAATGTCCCAAATTTAGCATATCTGTATTTTCATTAAAAACTAAAAACGGTGTGATGGTTGCCCCAAAGGGCAAACCCGTGTCAAATAATTAAACCCTTTAAATACGCAAACACCAACCCGTAGGTAACCAGTGTCAACTACACATAAGTTGATAACGCACACTACCCGCAGGTAAAACCCCCGGAAATCAAATAAGCTTAGATTACGCACACTACCCAGGAACCATGAAACCTACATAAGCTTAGTTACGCCATACCAGCAGGTAACCTGACAAAACCCCTCATAAAAATTTTAAATTTTTAATTCCTGGGTCCTTTTAACTAACGTAAGCTTACTACGCACACTCTTTTCCGGGATAGATGCTGGTTTTTTGAAAGATTCTTGCTGTGTTTTTTTACTTATGGAGCTTACAGTATCATTTTGGAAAAATGAACTTGAGAGTTTGATATAAAAATGTTTGTACTAATTGGGTTAACATTTTTAACGCATTGTAGGAACGTAACAATTACAAAAAAAAAGTGTTTGCATCTTTTGCCTATGTTGAAAGTCTTTAATTTTACATGCAAGACTATTGCTGGGAAAATTTTGCTTTGGAAAAAATTAATATCTAGACAAGAATTGCAAAATTTAAAGTTTTCTTTCCAGGGGGTATTTTTGGGGTACACCCAGCCCGGCCAGCCTTTTATCCCCTTCCCGGGAAATTCAAAAAAAGGATCCAGTTCGGTTCAAATTTTGTGTAAGAAGCACACTTGCATTTTAGCTGAAACTATTTTGATAGAAAATTTTTGTTTCATATACATTGTAAACGATCGAAGGTTGTTGTCGATGAATACATGTAACTGTAACAAAAATAATGTTAATGACTGTGTTTAAAAGATAACATATTTGTCCAATCAAATGTTCTTCAAAATAAACGTGCAATGTGAAGGCAAAAATTAAACAGACGAATTTAGTTGCATGATATAGCTCAGTGTTTATGAGTGTAAAAATTTTTATTTTTGCTCGTCTGTCCGAGAATATGTAGAGCATCCTACTCAACGGCGCGGCCTTTGGGTTAAGTTTTTTGTACCCCTCCACATTTTGACAAAAAACCCTTTTTAGCTTTCAAAAATTGTGTACCTCACCTTGTCCATTTTTTGGTAAGAGTACATAACCATCAAGGGTTTTGGGAATTTGGGCCCCTTTTTCTACAAATCTTTTTTAAATTTTTCGTACAGTTCTATTTTGGTGAATGTTTGAAAAGGTTTGAAACTTTTTTCACTGTTTGTTATAACATTTGATCTGTTACAAGATACATAACCGTTGTCATTTTGGCTGAATTAGACCCTTTTTTGGGTTTGAAATTGGGTTTAGTTTTTTACAAACCCCCTTTTGTCATAAAATTTTGGGTTGGCTTTGAAACTTTGAAACTTTCTTATCATCATGTTTTCCCTCTGTAGGCAAAAGGGACATACTCTGTCAATATTTTGGTTTAAATTTTGACTCTTTTTTGGGTTGCCCAAATTTGAGCTTGTTTTCGTACAATCAGCGCTTTGTAAAACATTTTACATGTTCTTTGAGACTTTGAACCCCTTTTTTATCGTCATGATCTCCATCTGTAGGAAGAGTAAAAACTCTGTTAACTATTTTGGCGAATTATGGCCCTTTTGGACGGAAATCAGTTAAATCTTTTATACAAATCTTATTTTGCCTAACCTTTTGTCATTGGCTTTGAAAAATTTGACCACAGTTTACCATATAGTTACATAATTACGATGCATAACTCGGCAAGGACTTTAGCTCAGTTATTCCCTTTTTTGACATAGAAATTTGTTAGGTTTGGCATACCATTCTATATTTGCTAAACGTTTTAAATTTTTGTTTTGGGAAATTTGAACATTGCGTCCCTGGCACCATTGCATTAGGGAAACAAATAAGGTACATTATTTGTCTTATCTATTTTTTAAATCACCGAGCATTGCTCAGGTGAGTTTTTTTTGATCGTCGATGTCCGGCGTCCGTCGCGTTGTTGTCGTCGTCTGTTGTCCGTCAACATTTAGCTTTTGTACGATAAGGTTATTTTTTAAATGATCTTCATGGAAATTTTTTCAAAGATAACTTGATAAAATTAGGCCAAAAGAAAAGTTCATTGGGGTCAAAATAGGTCTAGGTTAAATAAAAAAAAAACCCGTGTATGCGAAAGCTGTATTTTTAACTGATCTTATGAAATTTTGTAGAATGAAAAACTTGATGAATTAGGGCGAATTTGAATATGGGCTTTTGGGTCAAAAATAGGGGCACTAGTTCAAATCAAAGAAAAAATTGTGTTGCGATGAAGCTGTATTTTTCATGTCTTATGAAATTTGGTTAAAAAAATTTCCTTGTAAAATTTAGGTCGAGTTTGAATATGGGTTACTGGGGGGCCAAAAAAAGGCCCTTTTGGTCAAATCAAAAAAAACCCGGTGTGCGATAGAGGCTGTATTTTTCAATTGATCTTCATGAAATTTAGTCAGAATGATTGCCTTGATCAAATCTAGGTTGATTTTGAATATGGGTCATTTAGAATCAAAAACTAGGTCATTAGGTCAAATCAAAGAAAAACCTTTTGTATGCGACAGAAACTGTATTTTTCAATTGATATTCATAAAATTTGGTCAGAATGATTGTCTTGATGAAATCTAGATTGAACTCGAATCTGGGGTCAAAACTAGGTCAGTCACGAGGTCAAATCAAAGAAAAAGCTTGTGTATGCAATAGAGGCTGTATTTTTCAATTGATCTTGATAAAATTAAGACAGAGTGATTGCCTTGATGTCATCTTGGGTCAAAAAGTAGGTCACTAGGTCAAATCAAAGAAAAACCTTGTGTTTGCGATAGAAGCTGTATTTTTCAATTGATCTTCATGAAATTGGGTCAGAATAACTGCCTTGATGAAATCTAGTTTGAGTTCGAATATGGGTCATCTGGAGTTAAAAAGTAGGTCACTAGGTCATATCAAAGAAAATACTTGTTTAAACTCAAGAGATCATATTTTGGATCCAATCCTAATGGAAATTTTCCAGAATATTTGTTTCCATGAAATCACTAGGTCAAGCATGTTTACACTGTTATGGTGTGTTTCTCAGGTGAGCGACCTAGGGCCATCTTGGCCCTCTTGTTTCTATTTTTGTCTGAAAATCTCTGGTAATGTTATGACCCTATACTTCCATCAATTTTTCGAATAAGTGAGCGAGCTATCAACAGACAGCTCTTGTTATGTAAAACAGTTAAGTAAAATAATACAGTATTTTACATATTATGCATTTTCAATGTTTTAGCCGTATAATACTAGTAGCGGTTATACGGCAATACAACAGGCGCTGGTCAATGAACGTGTAGCAAAGCTATTATGGTAATTTCTGTGACTGGTTTGTATCAGAGTATTGACTTTGTGAATCTATCTTGTTTGAAATGAAAGTTACCAAGGCAACCCACAGGCAAACATACATACAAATATTGATGTGGGTATTAATTTATGTAAATGAGCCGCACCATGACAAAACCAACATAGTGCATTTGCGACCAGCATGGATCCAGACCAGCCTGCACACCCTAACCCTAACCCTTACCCATCCGCGCAGTCTGGTCAGGATCCATTCTGTTTGCTTTCAAAGCCTATTGCAATTAGAGAGGCCGTTAGCGAACAGCATGGATCTTGACCAAACTGCGCGGATGCGCTGGCTGGTCTGGATCCATGCTGGTGGCAAATGCACTATGTTAGTTTTCTCATGGCGCGGCTCAAATCATGATCTTGTAGAAATCAAAATTACAATAACAATAGTCTTCTTACTGTTATTTCTATATGGTATTGACTTAAGAGATACAAATTTGCAAATTTGTATGAATAGATATCTTATACTGTATTTATTTTTGAAATGATTTTCATATCTCACCCAAGTTTAATCAATACATGCATAATACAATACTTTATGATACAAATTCCCCCTGAGCATTTTCGTAAAATGCAAACAAGATATTACTCTCTTAGTTACATGTTGTACATACATATAATACAGGATGCAAATTAGATATTATATATCAAGACAAGAACTGCTGGAACATTTATATCAATTTATACAATAAGAGAAACAGTTTACAACATTATATATAGTATATAAGTCAATTACTGTAATAACGGGGAAACTAGTTCTTTCCGTATGCCGGTATCACTAATTGTCTTAATTACTTTATACGTTAACGGGAAAGCATATTGCGCGCGAGGTTTCTCATAGACAAATCTACCTCTGATGGAAGATTTTGTAAATGATAACTTAATGATTTGTAGTGCAAATCAGCTGGGTCGTGTTTTCTGAATGAACAGGACGTGTGGCTTGTTCTCATGAGCTGCATGATATTCACCAATCTTTGTCACTGCCAGTTCTAAAAGCCAAAGTCAGATGAGTGATTTTCGGGACCAGAACCTCAGGGTTTCATTGCTCTCTTGTTCTTTTTATCTTTTCTTAACTGCAAATTGTAGCTTGTTTTCTAAACTCTCCGAGCCAAAGTTGCTTATTTACAGCTTAATATGCAGATAAAGCACAATCCATTGTACAGTCGCTATTTTTCGAAAACCTTGAAATATTATTTTGGTACGAATTATTCTTCATTTCAATGTCGGGTGTTCGCTTCACCATCTGCGGAATTATCAGAGATAACAACAACTAGAAAACATCTAAATGATAGCATAAAGATCTTTATGTAAGGGTACACTTGAGAGAATATATCATATACTTTAGATGGTGGTTGTGTTGTTTCTGTCATCTGTTTATTTAGGTAAATGTTCTCAGCTTATTTTCTGTTTATGAAATAATACATCTTTAATTCAAACATCCTTCTTGGCTCATACCCGAAGAAGTATAAGGTCAGAAAAAAATACTTGCATTTATACGACTTGAAAAGTGAATTATTATAAATTATTTATGATTATTTTAGTAATCGATTATTTCATGATTACTGCCAACTTTGTTAGCATTTATTTTCAGTAAACGTTTAGGGATACCAGACTGACCCTAAATCTAAATCTGAATCGTGACCCTAAATATATTTCGTTTTGCTGTTGCTGTTGGAAGAGACTTTTAGGAGTATGAATTTTTTTATGGTCATTTGTTTATGATGTTCTTTAAGACGGTCGCATAGCATTTAAGTTAAAATCATTAAGGGAGGCAGAATGTGATCAACCATTTAAAGCTTGGTGATAGCACTTGCTACTTCGTAAGGGCAACTCAGCTAAGTCGAATTTTAGACCATTTACCAAGCTATTTCATTAACCATACCAAATAGCATTTTGTAAACAGAAATTGTCTAATTTTTACCCGCTTAAGATTACTTATATTTCAAGAAATATCTTATTCAAGTAACTGGTCACAACCTCTTGAAATGGATTGTTACTGAGAATATTAGTAAAACATGATGATTAATTTATCAACTTTCAAAGAGTTCAAGTCAGAAACTAATGGGATAATTTCCGGACATTTTAGTTTCTTTCCCAACAAATCAATAAATGCTTTTAGCAAATCTTTATTTCTGGACTATTTTGTTTGAAAGGTAATATTTCCCTGCTTGTCTAAACTATTTCCGTTGAGAACAAAAAATGTGTTGAAAAATTCTTACTGAATTCTACTTGTATTTATTTGGAAAAAGTGGATCTTGATGAGGTTGTGAGTTTGATCTGAAAGTGATTCCATATCAGTTTCTCTTTCAGAAAACACGCTAGTTGTCTGCTAAGTTAACAAACGCATGTATGATTGAAACCTGTTACTGAAAGGAAATTAATAGAATGTCAATAACAATCTGACAAAGTTTTCATTTTCCTGTGTCATTTGACCTGAAGTTTACTTTTAAAATTATTAATATTCGATCACGCAAATTTAAAACTTTATGGAACAAACTTTTTCTATCTAAATATTGAATTTCCTAAGATATACTATCATATATTTCGAAGTAATTTTGTCCAGTTTTTTTTGTTTTGTCAGCCGCATGGGTAAATTGCCGAGTTTATTGTCGTTATATTGCATCAAATATTGCAGGAATTTGGTTGTGACATCACAAATCTGTGGAGACTATTAAAATTAGATCGAAATTCAAATTTGTTTTGTCAGACTCATTTTCCTATAAAAAGGAAAGAAAATGCCTTTATTTAAGCCTCGCTATTTTATGGCATACTTACAAAACGGTGTCTTTTAAAATTGTCTTTATACTCACCAGTTTAACGAAGAATTACAATAACATCATGAACTTGGCCGGATCGTATCATAGGACCTCCAATTTGGTCATTATCAATATTTAGTTTGTTTGTGTGTGTGTGTGTGTGTGGTTTTTTTTTGCATATCAAGTAAAATGACCATTTCATTTAAAGAGTAAATTGTGGTTATATAGTACCATTTTGATATAAATACATTAGACTGTTTAAGGTGCGTGGAAACCGAACGTCTGCACGTTAATATCACAATGACTTTCTATCTGCAATTATTACGTATATAAAAATACACTAATTTATTTGATCTATTACTGCATATATTTAAAAGTATATAAGCAATTAATTGCTCAAACGATAAACTTTGCACGTTTTCAATGGACAGCTTCTGGTCAGTTGCAAGTTGACATATGTAAAGTATTCTTTGGAACTTGCATGCATTAGTTGTATAAAATTTCATATAAGAAAACGTATTTGGACTATTTATCAGCTGCATTTTGAAAGCAGGAGTTATTTAATTTTAGCCCGCTTAAGATTTGTTTAAGTTGTATATTTCTAATGCTTACACTGCGCTTACTATATGAGCTCCTAGTGTAGAACATCGCGAAGGTCATGTATTCGCTCCCTGGCCGCGTAATATCAAGACGGAAAAATGTACTGGTAGCTTCCAAACTTGACACCATAGCACCAGCGAGGCAACTATAAAAGTTGGACATAGCGCTCACTGCTACCAAGTATGTACCGTCGTTTAAATGACTACAAAAGTTGGAAAAAGACGCCCAATCCGAATCATCACGCATATACATGGAAAGCTATAGATGACCCAAAACAATAACTCAAAACATATATCAGAGAAAGCTTAATATGATGAATAATGGAATACAAAAAACTTAATACACAATATCAAGATGTAATGAGTATGGTCTATTTTCAGCTCACCCGTACGACAATGTTTTATAAGCGCCAGAATCAGTCTGACTTACGTTAAACCTAAAGAGAACACTGGTATATTTTATAACGGTTTTTGTGTCAGAAAACACTCTAGTTGTCTCCTATGTTAACAAAATCATGTCTTTATTAACCTAATATTGAAAGGAAAATAATAGAATGCCACTGAAAAACAATCTGACAAAGTTTTCATTTCCGTGTATCCTTTGACTTGAATTTTATATATCATAGGACCTCGAATTTGGTCATTATCGATATTTAGTTTCTTTTTGCATATCAAGTAAAATAACCATTTCATTAAAGGAATAAATTGTGGCTATATAGTACCATTTTGATATAAAATAATTAGGCATTAGGCTGTTTAAGGTGTAGGAAACCGAACCGAACGTCTGCATCCGTACTTCAAATAGCTACATAACCGCAATGTATTTCTATGTGCAATTATTATGTATTTCTCTTTTACATTAATTTATTTGAACCCTTGTTGCATATATTTAAAGTAATAGATTGCTGAAGCAATAAATTTTGTTGTCAGCTACCTGCGGCTCTCGGGCTGGCAAACGCTCTAAATTCACAATGCATGTTTTCAATGGGCAGCTTCCGGTCAAATGCAAGTTGACATATGTAAATTATTCATTGAAACTAGCCATTTGGAGTATTCATTAGCTGAGGCTGATTAAAGAATATTTAGCAGAATCGTGTGCACAAGATGCATTTAACAGAGGGCGGTCGGCGTCCAAAGCATGTCCGCTCAAACAGTTTTCATTCGATCTTCACCAAACTTGTTGACAATGTTTGTGGGCATAATATCTCGGGCAAGTTTGATAACCACCCAAATTGCCCCAGGCACACTAGGATTATGGCCCTTGGTACTCGGACAAACTCCGAATTTAGCTTTGTCCGCACTCTACGTCAAACAGTTTTTATCCGATCTTCACCAAACTTGCTGACAATGTTTGTGGGCATAATATCTCGGCCATGTTTGTTAACCACCCAGATCACCCCAGACACTCTTGGATTTTGGCCCTTGAATTAGAATATTGTGACAGTCTGGCATTCTTGTTTACAAAATAATTTCAGACGAGTATCTTTTTATATCCTTTAGGTAATCAGCTGTGAAATATCAAGAATATCATATTACATATAAGCGCAGCACACATATTGCTGATTTCAAAGACGGTAGACCTATTACAGGCTTCCATTTTGATGACGTCATAACTCAATCGAGAGAGATACACGGGGAATTATGACGATAGGCATCATCCTATAAACTATGGAATCCTGGTGCGACATGTTTTTTGCTAATTGCTGTCTGCTTCGCTGTTTGTGTTTTGCTTTTTGCATTTTGCTGTTTTCGAAAGTTGTGTTTAAGATAAAGTCCCAGCTCCTGAAATTCAAGATCTGCCCGATTTTTTATCTTTAGAAACTGTTTTACATAAACGTTATTGTAAATATAGTAATATAGTTGTATATGCATTTTCTTTTGAAGATAAAAACGCAAACAATCTGACTGACGTATTCGATTTTAATAATGTAGCATATCCGTCAGACGGAAGCACAGTAAGCAAACACAAAAAGAAAAAAAAACATACACGCAAAATGCAAAAAGCAAAGAGCAAAACGCAACAAACAAAGAGCAAAACCCAAGAAACAAAGTGCAAAACGCAAAGAAACAAAGAGCAAAACGCAAGAAACAAAGAGCAAAACGCAAGAAACAAAGAGCAAAGCACAAAGAAACAAAGAGCAAAACGCAAGAAACATAAAGCAAAACACAAAGAAAAAAAGAGCAAAACGCAAAATGCAAATAGCAAAGAACAAAATGCAAGACACAAAGAGCAAAACGAAAGAAACAAAGAGCAAAACGCAAGAAACACAAAGAGCAAAACGCAAGAAACAAAGAGCAAAACACAAAGAAACAAAGAGCCAAACGCAAGAAACAAAGAGAAAATTGCAAGAAGCAAATAGCAAAACGCGAGAAACAAAGAGCAAAACGCAAGAAGCAAATTTCAAGAAACAAAGAGCAGCAAAATGCAAATAGCAAAGAGCAAAAGGCTAGAAACAAAGAGCAAAACACAAGAAACAAAGAGCAGAACGCAAGAAGCAAATAACAAAACGCAAGAAACAAAGAGCAAAACCCACGAAACAAAGTGCAAAACGCAAAGACACAAAGAGCAAAACGCAAGAAATAAAGAGCAAAACGAACGAAACAAAGAGCAAAACATAAAGAAACAAAGAATAAAACGCAAGAAGCAAATAGCAAAACGCAAGAAACAAACACAAAGAAACAAAGAGCCAAACGTAAAATGCAAATAGCAAAGAGCAAAACGCAAGAAACAAAGAGCAAAACGCAAGAAACAAAGTGCAAAACGCAAAGACATAAAGAGTAAAACGCAAGAAATAAAGAGCAAAACGCACGAAACAAAGAGCAAAACACAAAGAAGCAAAGAGCAAACCGCAAGAAACAAAAAGCAAAACGCCAGAAGCAAATAGCACAACGCAAGAAACAAAGAGCAAAACACAAAGAAACAAAGTGCAAAACGCAAGACACAAAGGCAAAACGCAAGAAGCAAATAGCAAAACGCAAGAAAGAAAGAGCAAAACGCAAAGAAAGAAAGAGCAAAACGACAGAAGCAAATAGCACAACGCAAGAAACAAAGAGCAAAACACAAAGAAACAGAGCAGAACACAAAAAGCAAATAGCAAAATGCAAGAAGCAAATAGTAAAAACATGTCGCACCGAGATTCCTAACAAAATCAAACAACAACGAAAAGGCAAACTGTCACAAAAGTAAGCCCGGCATTTGCAAGAGTGACAAAGACTATCTAGCTGGCTATCAAACTTCGCAAAGGTAATATGCAAATGAATTACTAGTCTGACAGTATAGGGCAAACGAAGAAGAAGAAAAATTTGCCAATAAGCATTCTGACTAAGTTTGGTGAAGGCTTTTAAAAGTAATTAAGTGGGCCATGTAAATTTTCGCAATTTTAAGTAATTCAATCGCCATAACTCAAAAGTGACTCTGAGTATCCGACTGGCTATCAAACTTGTCTGAGATATTATGTCCATAAATATCGTGACAAAATTTAGAGAACATTGGATAACAACTGCTCAAGTTAGGGAGCGGACACTGTCAGTTTGCACAATTTTTAGTAATTCAATAGCTCTAACTCCAGAGTCACTAGGACAATCCAGCTGATTATCGAAATTGGCCGAGACATTATGCGTATATTAAACATTGTGACCAAGTTAGTGGATATTGGATAGGAATTGCTCAAGTTAGAGAGCGGACAACTTTAGTGGACGCTGCCCGCCGCCGATGTTCCAATTTACGTCCCGTTTCATGGGCGTATAGAAACTAGATAGCAAAAGACATGTCACACATGACTTCCATAAAATACAATTGAGTTCACTGCTCCAGTTTAAGATCTCATTGATTTCATATTTCAAAAACCCTTGTAGATGTCTTTATAAATAGCTTTTAGTTGATGCGTACTAGTATGTCATAGATTTTAAAAATGAAATCGCAATAGAGCAAAGGCGTATAGCAAATGGCAAAAAGGAAAACGCAAAACGCAAAAAGCAAATAACGAAACGCAAATAGCAAAAAGCATGTCGCAACGGAATTCCATAGTAAACTGGTATAAACACTAATTTTCGCGCTTCTTGTTCGGCATACGCTATGGGATAAATTAAGATATCACAGAATTTCTGGAGTCAGTTTTTGAAAATTATTTTGGTCCATTTGTCTATCCCGCTTCCTTTTACGGGTTCAATAATCTATGAAGTAACTTTGTTTGAAGATTATTTTTGTCTTTACCATTTCCGTTTGGAACTATAAACCAGTTTAAATATTTTATATCACAATTTTCTTTGATCTCCACTTTTAGTATCAATTAGAATAACGCAAATTTATGGATCGAAGAGTCTTAGATTGATCTCCGGGTGAGAATATGTTGTCCTTGGAGACTGATTTTTAATTTGTCCACTACGCCTTATTACTAGCAGAGAACAGATTAGTGCTGGTGAAGTATTTATTGTTAAACTCAAGACAAACTAACATTAGGGTCAAAAACCTATGCAAGATCAAAATAGCGGCTGATCAAATTTGTACTAAATAAATTAGTAGTAATTTCAGCACCCCTGTATGTATATATTGTGTTTTATAATGCTCATATACATCCAAATCAGTCATCAGTCAAATTAATTCAATTCAAAATCTTCATTTCCATGTAAATACTTATGCATTAACCAGACCCAAAACACAACAGCAGAATTAAGAAAGAACGGGGCTCACTCATGCACGATCCTGTCATTGAAGTCACATATTAGGTCAAATCAGAAATAAGTGTTGTATTACCTATACCATAGACGAATGTTCACTTTAATCCATCCTTATCCATTTTCGCGCATAAGCACTTGTGTTTCTGCAAATACATGTTTAGTGTTGGGCGCTACGCTTTCCTCTTTTGCTGTGTCTTCTGCAAAGTCATTTTTGGTTCATAAGGTTTTCTTTTTTATATAAATATATAAGAGCATTTCTCTGTTTTACATCCATTCTGTGTATTAGGGATTCACCTGGCGGGGAATACTTTTATTTATACTGTCCCGTCCTTTGGAACACAATAGGGGTAAGGATGAGGCTAGGTGCGCACCAGAAACCGGTTTAAGCTCCCCGGTTGTGTTTTTGCCACTGATCGTTCCAAAGCTGTGTTCCTTTATTCGTTCGTTTTGTGTGTTTGCTTTGTATGCTCGCGCGTGTGTGTGTATGTGTGTGTGCCCGCGCGTGTGTGTGTATGTGTGTGTGCCCGCACGTGTGTGTGTATGTGTGTATGTATTTCTGTTAGTCGTGTACACGTCCGCGTGCTGGTTGTTGGGATTTGGGGAGGCTGTGTATTTAGAACGTAGCATTCCCTGTTGGATATTTATCCTTGTTTATATCCAATAAAGATACAGTTCCTTCTTTTTATCTGAAAATTTTCTGTAGTTCAAAATGTTTTTTGTTTACTTTTTGACACAACAAGGGAAACATTTTCAGTAGAAAGAGTGTTTAAAAGCCACGAACTTTCAAACAATTAGATGATGGCAGACCTGGGCATGATAACATAGAAATGTAATCGATTATTTACAATTACATTGCCTTTTCAAATGTAATCAATTATATAATTATGATTACTCCTGTTTATAAATACTATCTATTACATTACAATTACTTTGTGATTACTCAGATTACTTGAAAGCTAGAAAAAATGTAAAACTCAAATATGTAGAACTTTTTATTGAAATTAATGAATAGGGAAGAAAAGTAATATCTTGATACACAACATACAGTTCAAAATATGAATTTAGTTCAGATCCATTTTACAAACCATGTCAAACGTGTCTTAGTCACAGTAACCTATACCTTTTGATTGCATTTGAACATGACTAGTCTTTTAAAGGTGCTATCAGACAGTAAACAGTTTTCTGGTTTAAACATTTATCCAGTTATTCTGAAAAACTAAACATGTGTGAACATAAACAGTTAAAACAGTTGCAAAACTGAAAACTAAAAGTTACTTTTAATGATATTGTAAGCTATATCCAAACACATTTTAATTGTGAAAACAACTTTTTATCTTTGGGTTATCACCAAATTAAAAAAAAAAATTGCCTTTAAACTATTCAGTCAAAATGCCTTAAAATATCTAGAAAAATTTATGAACCACTTCAGCCTGTTTTGTTTTTATATTTCAAAGCCGAAATGATTGATGTTGAGGCTTTGATGTGTTTTTTTCTCTAAAAATGGTAAAAATACACCACTCAGTATAAGAATAAGACGACGAGTTCGACACTACGGCAAAATGTAACAATGTTTGAAAATGTGGTGGGACAATGACTTAAAACAAACATTGAACTTCAAACAAGATTGTTTTCAGAACTCGGGAAATGTACGTTCGCAAATGTAGTGATATTCAACTGAACAATTATAGTTGTTCCACATGTAGCTGTGGTCTTTTCCATAGTACAAAGCACAGACTTCGTGATCATAGTTATAGCTAGGTTCTCCAGGACTCCAAAATGTGAATGACATCCAGACATATGTGCCATTCCTTTCCTTGTCTATCAGCCCGATCCAATATCCTGGAGAAAATTTATTCACTGTAGGTTATATTGCTGTCAGTTATATTCTTCTATACTAAATTTTGGTGGTTTCACACCACTTGTGTGTGTTGGGGGTGGAGGGGGGGGGGCGGGTAAAAGTTACCTTCTTTTAAATTCATACGAATATATTTCAAGCTGGCTTGATATTTCATAAAAAGTTACCAAAATATAAAATGATCCCGAACTATGAACGGGCCAGTAATATTTCTGGTAAGCGTCGCAAGACAGTACCGTTACCAATAGTAACTGTTACCAACAGAAAAACCGTCATAAGCAATATCTCACAAGCTAGATTACAAAACTACTTCGGGTATAACAATCTCAGTTTTGTAACTGTGTCATTGAAGAATTAGATATAAAGCATGTGACTAAAGTAATTTATTTTATATCTGTTGACTGTATATACTCTTTATTTCCTCATTTGCTGAGATTTTTTAACAAACAAATAAAGTGAGCGACAATAACATATAAAATGCGTGGCATTCAAAATTGAAAAACGTTTAACATATTTTACAATAGTGTACATGAAACAAACATTATGTAAGTTTCAGAAAAGTATGCAACATATAATACAAGACTTTAGTATAAACATGAAAAAGCGGAGAAGTACAAATATCAGGTAGCAATACACAACAATAACATACATTTAATATTATTCAACACCGCCTGGAAAAAGTAGATAAAATAGTTATAGGGATAATGGTAACATTTATATTTAATCCCCTTGTCAAAAGTTAATGCAAGAGGTATCAAGGAATTGTGATTTTATAGTAATATATATAGAATTCACAGGTTCAAATAATATTATAAATAAATTTCATGTACAAAAAGTTTTATGATACATATTTAAAATCACGCGTTTCATCTATATATTGGTCAAAACTAGTATACTTATACGTACACATACATATACACATATCAGTATATGTTAATACATATCAATATATGTTAAGACTTCAAGTAATGCAAGCAGAATTTTGTCGCCATGTTAAATTTAATCACTTGAGTGATTCATCAAATTAGTATGCGCTATATATAATCAACCATTCCTTATTGTTAGAAATCTTGCCGAAACGAAAAATCAAGATCACTTTAAGGAAGGGCCTGGGAATTGATTACAAGTACAGTTAAACTATTAAGAATTAGCAGATAACTTATAAGCGCTTTGCACAGAACCAATGAACATATATGTTAAGTTCATATAGTCCTGGGACTTGCTAGCCTCTGAACCTAGTACTGTCAATATATCCGGGTCTATCAGGCAGCGCAGAAAATGTTCTGAATTATCATAGCACAGATACTGGAATACTGTGTACCCAAAATTTTCAAGTACTGTGACAAGGAATGATTTTCTGATTTCATGAAAACCAATGCATTCCGAAATCATGTGTCTATTGATATCAGTGACACGCGATCTGCATACTTGACAGATGGCTTCGCTGTGTATACCACCCGCTGTAAGGAGCCTGACGACATTGAGGACGTGACGTATGAGTGATTTGGTATTTGCTAGTACGTACAACTTGGACGGGGTACATGCAAGATGAAAAGATTTGAACCTGTCAAACTCAGGGTCTGAATTTATTCTGTCTTCCCAATGTATATCATAGTAGGAGTTTACACTGCTTGCGACAATGGATTTCCATGCCCATTTGGATGGGAAGATGGACTTTGGATATATTCCTTTAGATAATTAAATAAGCCGTACTTGGCTAATATTCTGCAAATATCAGGAATGAAACCTAATTGATTTTTAGCCCCTTTCAACATGAAATAGTTTAAACGTAGGTCAAATATTTGCTTGGTTAAGCATTCATTTGGCATTATGCATAGCTTTTGTAAGAAACAGAGTTTTCTTTTGTCTACGAGTGATTCAAAGGGCCGCCATCCTAAGAGAGGAAGGACCATATCGGTACGTGTCCTTGTGGGCAGTTTTTGGATGGATTTAGCTGCTAATCTCAGGAATCGCTCAAGTAATAGCATATCTTTCTGGGTTGTGTTGTGCCATAGTTCGCAACCAAACAGTGCAACCGGGATTGCAACCTTTTCGACTAAGCTAGCTAGAACTAAAGGGTTGACATCTCCAGGGACGGATTCAATCAACAGGACGGAGAAAAGAGATGATTTGGCTTTTCTACAACGTGCGTTGATAGCACTTGAGCTGCGGAAAGATTTATGAAGTTCTATACCTACATGCTTCGTGCTACAACAGGAATCTATACTGGACGACCCAAAGGTCATGGAATATTGTGATGATTGTAAGTCCCCAAAGACAACAAGCTTAGATTTCGCGTCGTTAAACTGGTACCTCCAGAGCGAGGCATAATATCTGACTATTGAGGCACTTGAGTTGAGTGACGTCATGTTGGGGCAGACTAATGTGAGGTCATCAGCAAGGATAGGGTTGCCGCATGCCAGTTGCCCAATCACACACCCGTTATTACTTTGCTGCAGCTTGATAAGTAATTCGTTTATGTACAATAGGTAGAGCCAAGTGGACAGGACCCCACCCTGTCTTACCCCTTGCAGGACAGGGAAGCTTTCGGATGTTATGCCATTAACAAGGACACAGCTTTTCATTTGTGAATAGCTTGCGTGAATTGTTCTCACAAACTGCTTGCTTACTCCGAAGTGCTATGGTTTCTTGAAGATTAAAAGAAAGAGTTATAGAACCTAGATGTTCCTGGTAGGCATTCTGTTGTAAACTTGGGAATTGTTTGCCATTGCATTCTACCCAATTTTTTAGTCTCGTATGAGCAACTCTTTCCAATAACTTGTAAATCACTGGCAACAGGGTAATGGGACGGTAACTGTTTGTAGTTGTCTTGGGCTTACCATCTTTCAGAACAGGGATGATAACACCTAATTTACACTGGTTAGGGACATACGAATATCTGAGTATTAAATCAAACAAATACTTAAGATATTCTAGCAATTTTTGACCACCATTTATGAGATGTTCATGCACGATGCCATCAAAACCTGGTGCTTTCCGCCGTTTAAGGCACTTCACGTGTTCTGATAGTTCTTGTATATCAACTTCTTTGTTAAGATTATCATAAGAATGATTGACATTTTCTTTTAAGAAATTTAAAATACGCGTATTGATACTCTGATAATGTGGGTAATTAAAGCTGTCGCTTTCGATAGGCGTAAATACCTTAGAATAATGGTCTTTAAATGCATTTGAAATCTCATTTGGATCTCTGAAAACACCGTTTTCCGTAGATATTTCAGTTATTAAGCCTGTTCTGCGATTTTTCTTTTTATTGACCAATTGCCAAAATAAGCGCATGTCACATTCCGCGGCATTGTTGAGTTCCTCATAATATTTTGACTCGCATTCAGAAATGGAAGCCTTTTGCACATTTCTAAAACTACGTTTAGCCTCCTTGTATGACCTAAATAGGTTATTAGTAGGACTGCGCAGTCTGCCAGCAGAAACCCATTGCCTCCGTTTAGCTCTCTGTATTGAATGAGCTATCTTTACATCATTTGTCCAATAAGGTTTTGAGTGGCTGTTAAAATGGGATGACGGCAATGTTTCAGCTGCAGCGGTTTTAATGGAAGATACTATGTGACAGTACAAAGAATCAATGACTACTGGCGGGGAGGTAGTTTTGCCTAATGCATTGGTATCAAAATTTCCTAACAGCATAGACATTTTATGCTGGTACGCGGAGATTTGATCCGATGTACATTTTTTCCATTGTATACTAGGGCTCGTAACAGAGGTATACGCATCTACAGGGAATGCAAAAACAGACAAAAGTGGGAGATGGTCAGAGACAAGACATAATTCATCATCAAAAATGATGTTTGAGTGCAAAATGTCTTGCTGATGATTACTTACGATAACGTAGTCTAGTATTTTTTTGCAAGGTCTAAAAGTATATGTGCAACCCGATGTAACTGCAGGAGTTACTTCATTTTCTGCTAAAAACTGTGTAAAAGCTATTTGTCGGTTATTTAAGTACTCGGGTTTCAGGTCAATGTTGAAATCGCCAGACAGAATCACTAGACCTGCCTGGTTATACCGAAAATATAAGCTTTGTAAGACATCAATGCAATCTGTAAATTCTTCAAAATCGTAGTTTGCTGGGGGCGGATACACAGCAAAGAGAAATATCGATAGAGCATTTTTCCTTAATATTTCAATACCTGTAATACGATCGTGATTGATGCCATCAATATGCTTAATTGTAAATGCTAACGCTTTCCTGTAAAGGATAGCAGCACCCCCTTTACCACAGCAATACACTTCGTTATCATTGTCAGTACATGTTATACAGGAGAGATAGTCTGAATGCAATGTATTCATAAAGTCTTTGTGACGTGGTTTTAATTTATGCTCTGTAACTACAGCTATATCTACATCATATTTATCTAGCAGCGTACTTAAACTCCCTGCAGAGGACATAATTCCTCTCACATTCCAAGTTAAAATGTTACATTTGTTTTCACTTAAATCACTCATTTTGTCCACTAATATCAGAAGAAACACTATAAAATGGGTGATATTAGTCATCATAATATTTTTCTGTGCTAGATTTTGTTTTCTCTCCATCTGTTTTCAGCTACCCATTTCCTGCAGTACATCTTTCCTGGCCAAATTGATGTGTCTTCCATCATATAACACTGGTTTTTATACACGGTTATTTTAGCTGCTAAAGCGCCATTTTTGGTAATGATGAGTTTTGACGCAGCAGGTTTTATATTATAATAGTCAAGAAAATCTGCCAAACCTGCACTATTGGAACGTATGTCTATACCACCTGCATAATACCGCTGTGTGCGCCGTGTTTTAACGCTTTCGAAGACAGGTTCTTCTGCACAATCATTATAATTCGATTGCTCTGCACGACGGTTGTCGGTCTGCCTTCTGGTACCAATACTTTCAAAGACAGCTTCAGTATCAGTCTGATTTTGATAGTCGGGGGTTATTGTCTTATCATCAGCACTAGTGTCATTTTTACTATCTAACCACCATTCCTTTGGTGAGAAATCCCAAGGGTTGGTATTATTTGATCCTTGGTGCTTTTTATTTTTGCTAAAATCTGTTGAGGGGCTGCTGTGTCTGTCAGTTATTACCGTTTCAATGTTTTTGATTCCATCGGTTTTATTCTTGCTGGGTTTCGAGGTTTCATCATGTACATTTTCGTTCGACAGAGCACAAATGTCATTACTTGTGTTATTTTTCATATGTAATCTGTTTTGCATTTTATTTTGTATTTGTGTTTTGTTAGGTTTGAAACTCACTTCAGTATTTGTTTCATTTTGAACAGGGGCCTCAGTTTGATACCCCGATTTCATTTTGTCCGAGGGCGGGCGATCTCTATTTTTCAAGATCGACGACGTTGTATTTTCGATGTTAGAGCTGGCTACAATTTGAATATCCATATCAAGCGGGTTTTCGACATCTTTACTATCGGAATTCGATGTTTTTCTGATAATTTCCTTTAAGTGGGATATTTCTTTCTCCATGCTATTTATCTTAATTTCATTGTTGCGATTCGTTGTTTCAAGGATGGAAACACGTTCCGTGTCTTCTGCTCTGCGTTTTTTAAGATCTCTAATGTCAACAATAAGTTCTCCTATTTGTGCTTTCATTTGTGCTATTACCACCATGGCAGATTTTGGCAAGCATTCTGTGGGAATATCTTCACATGGTTCTGATTTAATGCTCCTCGGCTTTTTTGTAAAAAGAGCACTTATTACTTTAGGATCGCCATTATTAAGATATTCCTGCAAAGCAAAACAGTCACTAGCGTTTCTCTTGGCGCAATTTTCAAGTTTCGTAGTGCGACGGGTCACAAGAACACCCAGGGGGCATGAATCATATTGCCTCGCCCTGTGCAACAATATATTCCGATACATTGAAATATTGCCATCGTCTGCTTTAGTCAGTTGCATAAGTTTTTCAACGTACAGATCTTTTGGAAGATTATATAGGGAATTGTCAAGTTGTATGAAGAATTGTTGGTTAGATAAAGGCTGACTATTTTCAATTAATATGCTATCTTCGTCTTGAGCTGTAATGGATTCGTCGTGATTTAAGGTTAAATCGTAAGTTGATGCTGCACCTAAGTTTTCGTAGCTAGGTTGTAGAAAAGATATTTGCTCTGAGTCTGCGGTATATGCAGCTAACTGAATTTGCCCATTGCAATTGGTGTACACTGGAACAGGTGTGAGTGTAGCTAGATCTGGCTGCGAGTGACATTTTTCGCCAGATGACGGCATCTCATAGGCAATGAATGGGGTCTTGACCTCCGTATTATCATTTAAGATTACTGGCTCGAATTCTATGCCATCGGCTGGTTCCATTTTTCAATATTTAAATGATCTAGCTTTTTTACCTTAAATCCGATTAAACGATGTCAAATGTCAAATAGTCATATAACTAAACCGTTACCTTAATCGTAGTAAATCGCAATGCTCCTCCGGCGGATTTATAAACAGCTGTGAGCGAATCTCAGTCCTGATTGAAAACGGTATTGTTCTACACGAAATCGTTCATTATTCACTATCCGTACATCTTTTTGGATATCTTTAGCAATAGATCGTTTCTGTATCAAAATCCTCACAAGCTGATATAAAATACGTAGTAGTCTGTATTAATAATAATCCGTAAATGTTCATTTTTGTCAGACCTAAAATATCACAAATAAAATAAGGTATATAATATTTAGTCCTAACTTTCAAACATTTTATTATAAGCTGGGATAAGAAAACTTTATGCTTACTTGCATCATTGTTGTTAAGCACCAAGAAGTTGTTTTCTGTAGCATCATTTACCTCGGCAAGATCACTGCCCAATTTTCTACATGCCGCCTGTAAACATTACGTCAAATTTAGGTTTGACTTTATATCTAATCATATTATCCAGTTCTCTAGGACAACTGAACAGAACAGAACAGAACAAGTTCTCTAGGACAACTGAACAGAACAGAACAGAACAAGTTCTCTAGGACAACTACTAAACATGGTTAAACTCTTCAAAAAATCATTCAAATATGTCTAATTTTGGATCAGATAAAAACAAAACAAAACTCAAAAAAATACGAATACAAACAAAAACATTATACATAAAACTTAGTTTTTTTTTCATGCAATTATAACGCTATATACAAGCTCAATTTTGTTGTGAAATTATTACTGTGGAGCGCTTTCAATGTCTATATATCATCATTATCATCATCATTGAGAAATTGAGTCTCCGGAATGTTCTCATTTCTATTATATTGGATATTTACAATAAAAAAATTATGGATGTTTTGTTTAAATTTAAACTAAAAGCATACCGAAGAGTCGGTCAAATTTTTCTTATCCGGACTGAAGTAATAATAGCTGTTTCTGTGATCAATCCAGCCTTGGTGGCCTTTTCCAGCTGTAAGCAAACATTTTCCCATGAATTCAACAACCAGTTAATTTCTTGGCCAAATTACTTAAAAAGTTCAAACAACAGTATTTGTCTGCTGAATTGAAGACGCAATAAATAACTTGCCTAGATTCTATATACTTTAAAAATCCGTGTGAAAGCTTCGAGCTATAGTAGGTATTTGTAAATTCTGAACCTATACTACAACATTATGTGGAAGTTAAAACGGCAAGTTGCCAATAAAACGATGGTAACCTCATACAGGAACTCGTAAATTTCATTTCTGAGGGCCTTGTGATAGCTGTTTCTGGTAAAAGCAAAATTCAAAGTACAGATACAATTTGATTTACATTTGTTTTTGCATTTAATATCCAAGAATTGTATACGACATCCCGAAACATATCTGTTTTGGTGTTTAGGAATAAAACATAAACCTCTTTTCCGATAGAGTAAAATAAATTCAATAAATGGGAATAAAATAAAAGACAAAGACCGCCTTTTAACTTACAAGACCGTGCAAAGTAAGTGGAGCCAGGTAGGACTTCAGCGAAATGGTAAGTCCCAGCACAGCCGATACAAGTGAGTAGATCCGGTTGATAGAAGATGACGTCACACAACATATCGTTGTAGCAAATCTTGGTGCAGGCCAGAGATGTTGAAACATTTTCTGCTTGAAAGACGATGTTGTCTGCCACACATTGAAAACCATCAAATCTCAAATTTCGCCCAAACTTCGTATAAACAATTGTTAAAGCCGCTTGAAAACTGAGAATTAAAAGAGAAAAGTAGAAAAACAGATTAACTTCATTATACCCAATGATGTTCATTTCGTCTTTCCTTGTTAAATTATAACAGTAAAATTATTCCAGAACAGTTTATTAAGTTAAAAGTAGAGCTCAGTTCTCTTTCAGTGACAATCTACAACTGACGAAAGAAATTGAAACCTCGCAAATAAAAGTGTTTGCTTACATGAGGATCATTTGCTAGTCGTAAGTTGCTAACGTAATCTAAATTTGAACAAAAATTGAAGAAATGTTAAACAAAGCGTGAAGTAACAATAATTTTGCTAAAGGCCAAAAGATACCATTGTAAGGATTTATTGGATTGTTATTGTGTTTAACGTCGTCCCTAAAAAGGAAAGTTCAAAATGCTCGAGCAGTGATGCGTAATTATAACAAACTCGTAAGATTTCTACAGACTTATTACAAGGATTAAGGTCAGTAATTCGGTCAAAAATGTGCCCCACGGTGTAGAGTCGAAATAAGTCCAAAGTAAATAAGATGTACTTTTCTCATTTTTTGCGCTATTTCGCGTAGAACTCGTACGTTAGTAAGTCGTTTCCGCTGCTAGAATATATTCTGCATAAAATGAGACGGTTTAAAAGAATATACTCCAATAATGGCAAGTTTTGCAGACCGAAACCGAAAGTAAGGGGTGGTATTTTGCAAACACCATTCGAGGACCACCATTGACTGGCATTCCACCTTAGGAAATATTCATTAATGCAGATGTTACAATCATTCCTATTACAGAAAGGTATAAAGGTATAACAGACTAAAGTTACTGCAGTTTCTATCAACATAATTCTACGTGTAGTCTAATTTGCCTGCAGAAGAGATGATAAATGTTTGAATAAATACATAATAATAGAATCAGGAATATGAAACAACGAACTAGTTTCTTTACCGGCTCCTGAATATTTATGAAAGTAGTTCAGGCAAATGCTATGTATCTAATTTCCAGTTAGTGCAATACGGACGTAAGAATTTTGCTATTTTAGTTTTATTTGCAAAATATATTCCTTATCTTCTGCAAATATATATACTATTAGGTTATTTAACATTGTTCTGTACAATACGGAGATATATTTGGACTCGTACCCAGCTGAGAAAACCATATTGGACGAGTCTTTTTATTCTATATCTATTTTATCTTACTATAATAATAGTTTAAATTAAGAACATTTCACTGAATATTGTATTCCTGCCTTTTCTAGTTTTCCCCAGCTTGGTATGAGTGCAAATATATATTATACAGAACAATGTTAGACCTTAAATAATCTTTGTATTCTATATTTATTTCACTTCATACATAATATATGTAATTCATTGAATGTTGTTTTTTCTGCGTATCGTCATTAAAAAAAGCATATGGTGCAACCTCCCTACAACAGCCATTTGGCGATTTGGGTGGTAATAATACTTGGCTGAGATATTATGCCCACAAACATTGCCAGCAAGTTTGGTGAAGATCGGATGAAAACTGTTCGACTTAAAAGAGCGGACAAGGCTAAATTCCCCGTTTTTCGAGTAATTCAAGGACTATAATCAAAGAGTGCCTGGTACAATTTGGCTGGTTATTGAAATAGGCCGAGATGTAATGCCCACAAACATTGTCAGCAAGTTTGGTGAAGATCCGACGAAAACTGAATTATAGAGCAGACATGTTTTGGATGCTGACCGCCCGTCCGCTGCCATTCATAATCTTCTCCATTTTGTTTCTTAACCGTTAAATAAAAACTGCTGAGTTAGCTATTCAGACAGTCAGGGCTGATACCAATTTCTAGGTTTCGTTCGGAACGGGTTCTTTTAGCGACTTTTCAAATATTCCAACATCTGCTGATCCTTTTTACTGTATTTTTAAGTTTTTGATTATTAACGAACGTTTTAATATCTAAATCAGATAGCATTGTTATCCCTTGAATCGTTTTTGTGTGTTGTAGGTTATAACACACTAAATAGATGTTGTTCTTTATTCTATATAAAATTGACCTATTTCCAATTACCGCAGCACACATCAGGACCCATTTTAAATGTCTGTAACTTACATTTTCTTGAAGAATATTGTCAGTGCTAACTAAAAATCAAAAGAAAAGTGGGGGTCATGTTTGATGCAAGAAAAATAATTTCAGTCAAACACACAAACTGCAAAATCAGCTAAAAATGATACCCCAAATTAATATACTGGTGGTGTATGATCTAAGTTTCCATGAAAAATTTTGTCATGTTGTTATTTCATTATGAAAATGTTACCTACATGTCAAGCATAGACCTGTCATGTGATTTTAGCAAAAAAATTGCAAAGAAAATAAGGAAAATAGCTCTACAGAGCAAAAAAACTGAGGACTATTTGTATCCGCCATTATGCGAAAATTTTTCTATTTAGTGTCTGTATGCCTTGTAAACAAAAAAAACCCCTCAAATTAAATCCAGATTTCAAGACGCATAATCAAAGTCTGTACATAGAGCGCCTACTTCATCCGATTTACATACGGACATTTTCACGCGTTTCGGGCTTTATCGTATGTTTAACATGGGACTGTTGAACCGTCCAAATACAGAAAATACAGGATTTTTGTACGCACGTGCATCCAAATACCATAATGTATTGTACGGTCACGTGTTGCAAATGAACGTTCGCGATTGGATAGATAAAATAGGTATAGAATAAATGTATATATTTCTTCACAAAGAAATAATCTAGAACCTACTTTATATATATTTTTACAGGTAAGCTTAAAATGATGGTAAAACATGTTTAGACTTAATTCCAAGAGATACTCCTTTTACATGGTTTAGCTGATATTTACAGAAGATCAAACAGAATTGGGAGGTTCATATTTCTCATTTGGCTAACATACAAAGAAAACGACAGGAGAAATTATATAGTATTTCAAACAATTTTGACATATATGCTTTATGTAAGGACAGAATTGTCCCGTGGCATGTTACTTTAAAATAAGGTGTTTGAAGAGAGACTGGTAATACAAGTCCAGCTGGCTTTAGAGACCACGTATATTAAGAGACCAATTTTCAGTTTCTGTTTGTGTTGTTAAAAAGAAAATTATGTTGTATTAAGGGTCCTTCCCTTGAGTGATCCGTTAATGCAAGTTGTACCGTAAATTGTTCTAACGGCGTTCCGGTTTCTTCCCTACACTCTAATGATCATTAGTAACGGCGACACTGCGATAATACAATGCTCGATTCGACATCGCAGTAATAGGATGCGGAAACACGATGCGAAGATGCAATATCGCACTTCCACATTTATGTATCGTGTTTCAGCATTTTCGAATCGCGCTGTCGGAATATAGTCCCCTCGACCAAAGGGCGAAATTACGAATCCAAGTTGAGTCCGAATTTTATCGTACTTGGATTACGCGTTAACAGAAACAAGATTGATCATGTTTATTTGTATACTGTATCCTCTATAAAAAGCAAACATGACATTTGTGTCCATAAACATTTACGTTTACTCTCTCTGTAAACTTTTGCTAACAACATATTTCATTATCTACTGACTTCAAAACAAAACAATAACATGATTAATTAATTAGATTTAATCAGCCTATATCCGATTTCCACAGGACAGATATGTCTTTCAAACAGTTAGTGTTACAGTTTAGGCTCTGTGTATTGGTAAAAGCCGAAAACATATGTATATTTCGTGAGTATATCTGCTGTCATGGGAACTAACTGCTTTGATAAGTCTGAAATTTGTATTTAGATGGTTATCTCTCTTGTAGTAAATCGCACTGCGGCACTCTATCGCACAACAATGAGAGGTAACGACATTTTTTTTTTACCTATTGTTGTATGTGAGAGAAAAATCCTAGCCAATCAGAGCCTTGCTTACAACATTTTGAATGTGAAAGTAGAAGTTTAAAAAATCTATATTTAGCCTGGGTTTTTCATATTTACAATTCTTATGACGACCACATCGCGACTACGCCCTCGTGTTTTGAGAGAAATCATGTCACGGTACGGACTTGGTTGTCAGACAGCCGGTTAGCTCAGTCGATAGGGTACTCGCCCTGTAAGCGAGGCGTTCTGCGTTCGAGCCCCGGACTGACTGCACATTTTTCTCACCCTTTGACATCCGACGCTATTTTGATGGTTCAGCCAAATGCTTGTTGAAACGAGTCGTCTGATTGGTTCAAATAAAAATAATTTGCGAAAATAAAAATATCAATTTCGGAAATCCAGATATACAGAAAGATGAATGTGGATGCTCATCCTCAGATCTTCGTTTAGAAGATCAAGTACTTTAGTCAGATTGATGTAAAATCGTGATTCACAATCTCTGTGTAAAATGCTTATGTCATTGATGTTAAGTGTAAGCATAGTTCTGGCGTAATTGTTGGAAACACTAACTGAAACATGTACATTTATTTAGCAGACACATCAGGAAAGCTTGGATGTTTCGAATTAGTACTGGGACGGCTTACAGTATTTTTACTGAACAGCTGTTGGTATCTATAGCAATACTCATTTTAAAATGATTTATATGTTTCGGTTACTTCAAAAAAGTTATAGAATATGAGATCTTTTCTCAGAAAATAGCAGTCACAGCATAGATAAGCGTGATAATAAAATAAGATTCTGGTGTTGTTTGTATATTGCTGGTACTACTAAACTTCAAAATAAATGAATTAAAAGTACAGGGAAATTACCACATTATTAAAACATTAATACTTTTGTTCTTGTCATGAAAATACTAATTTAACATCATTTGCTTTATTCACAACTCACATGTTTGAAGTTAATATCTCTGCCTTAGCTTTGAGGTTTGAGTTATGGACTGCAGCAGCACGTGTTATTGCCCAGTACAACCAGTGGTTACCCGGTATCATGAATGTATACAGTACAACAATGTTTGCTTGATGTTGAATAATATGTTTGCCATAGACAAGCTTCATGTTCTGAGTTCGGCAAATCCACTCGTAAACAAGAGCAAGAATCGGTTGCAGGCGAGTGGAACTTGCCGTACATAGAATTTGTCATGAAGGAAGAGTGCAATTTCTTACCAAAATTATTATAAGTCCGTTTAAAACGGAGCTCTGTTGAAGCGGGACAGCTACAAAATCTATAACAGAAGCTGTTTGGTTAGAAACACGAACACCCATCCCACTGTGTTACGATACTGTATTATGTTTACACTAGCTAGACGCAAGAATCCGGTATGTACCGTTTTTAACAGACTTTAAAACAGATGTTGTCTGCGTAATTTTTTCTTAGTGCATTGCAAGACGAGTACACATTAAAACAGGATGAGTGAAAGTATTAGCTGCTATCAAAGAATTTGTTAAGCCCTGAATTTTACTGATTGTTTTTTTTTTTTCCATAACTCTTTTTAGTACAATGGTACACACCTGAACTTTTCAGCGATTTCAGTAGACACTTTCATTTCAGTACTTTAAATTACATGGACAGAATAAATATAGTATACATTGCTCTTAATTGCCCCTCATACATCCATCAGATAATCCAGATCTTGTACATGCAATGTTCCTTCATTCACGGAATAAAGATTTTACGTAAATTATGTATCTTCTTTCAAAGAATCTCTATCTAGGTACTTTTAGTATTCTATCGGAGAATCCAGATACATTATATCATACAATATTTCCTTTTTCAGAGAACCCATATACAGAATATGCAATGTTTCCTCTTACAGAGAATCCAGATATAGAATATGCATTTTCCTCTTACAGAGAATCCAGATATAGAATATGCATTTTTTTTCTCACAGAGAATCCAGATATGGAATATGCAATGTTTCCTCTTACAGAGAATCCAGATATAGAATATGCAATGATTCCTCTTAAAGATAATCCTGATACAGAATATGCATTTTTCTCTTACAGAGAATCCAGAAATAGAATATGCATTTTTCTCTTAAAGAGAATCCTGATATAGAATATGCAATATTTCCTCTTACAGAGAATCCAGATATAGAATATGCAATGTTTCCTCTTAAAGAGAATCCTGATATAGAATATGCATTTTTATCTCTTACAGAGAATCCAGAAATAGAATATGCATTTTCTCTTAAAGAGAATCCTGATATAGAATATGCAATATTTCCTCTTACAGAGAATCCAGATATAGAATATGCATTTTTTCTCTTTTACAGAGAATCCAGATATAGAATATGCGATGTTTCCTCTTACAGAGAATCCAGATGTAGAATATGCATTTTTTCTATTGCAGAGAATCCAGATGTAGAATATGCAATGTTTCCTCTTACAGAGAATCCAGATATAGAATATGCATTTTTTCTCTCACAGAGAATCCAGATATAGAATAAGCAATGTTTCCTCTTACAGAGAATCCAGATATAGAATATACAATGTTTCCTCTTACAGAGAATCCAGATATAGAATATGCAATGCATCCCTTACAGAGAATCCAGATACAGAATATGTAATGTTCTTCTTACAAAGAAACCAGATACAGGATATGCAATTTTCCTCTTACAGATAATCCAGATACAGAATATACAATGTTTCCTCTTACAGAGAGTCCAGATATAGAATATGCAATGTTTGCCTTACAGAGAATCCAGATACAGTATAGGTAATGTTTTTCTTACAGAGAATCCAGGTACAGTGTATGTAATGCTTCCTCTTACAGAGGGTCCAGATATAGAATATGCAATGTGTCCCTTACAGAGAATCCAGATACAGTATACGTAATGTTCTTCTTACAGAGAATCCAGATTCAGTGTATGCAATGCTTCCTGTTACAGAGAGTCCAGATATAGAATATGCAATTTTTCTCTTACACAGAATCCAGATATAGTATATACAATATTTCCTCTTACAGAGAATCCAGATACAAAATATACAAACTTTCCTCTTACAGAGAATCCAGATATAGAATAAGCAATGTTTCCTCTTATAGAGAATCCATATACAGTATATGCAACATTTGGTTTAAATAATATTTCTTTTCAAAATATGCATTTCATACAATAGGGTTATTAAAACAGTAGCTCTATCTGGGATGATGTATTCGGCTCGAGCGGTTTTTGCCAGATCGGATCTCACGAGGTGCGCATGCGCCGAAAGTGGTCCGTCCTTGCTAAATCCACGAGAGCCGAATACATAATCCCATATCTAGCTACTGTTGTAATGACCCTTTTATTATGTACCTCCATCGTTTTCTTTGTTTATTTGTAATCGAACGAAATCATAAATGTTTGTTTATGTTAAAATGAAATGAGCGATGTGTTTATGTGCGCTATTTATATAACTGTGTCATCTCGTGCATAATAATGAAAGTAGGCCGGCAACATACAATACGGAAGGTACAATACGGGATTTTGGAAGGTACAATGCGGGATTTTATTCAGCCTGTTCGTATTTCCTTGTGAAATGCAAGCTGTTGTTTTGACAGAATTTATATAGGTATATAATAAACTAGTAGATAGAAAAACTATTCGGAAGTGTTTTTTGTATAGCAATATCTTTTTACCAAATAAGTATAAAATATTTCATAGAATACACAGTCATTGTGCGATATACCCGTACATGTGCAAATAAAATAAATCATAATTGTATCTTATTGTTGGCTAGAAAAATGTGTACTCCAGGAAACCGCTGACACGGCTAGCAAGAGCTACAGCTAACAAACCTTTATGAATGGTACTGAAATGAAATTTACTTTAGTACATGACAATAATTATCACAAAATAACATTAAAAGAATGAAATTGAATATAATTACACCTCAAAATGTTTACTGAAAATAAAGATTCGTCAGAGTATTGAGCCCGAGTCGACTATATGACAAGCCACTACGCTACCACTTCACCGTTCTATGTAGTTAAAATTTAGATAATAGGGGTGTAGAACGCAAAACATGCTGATTTTCCGAATTGGCAGACGCGCTTATAAAGTGAAATACTCTCAAACGTGAAAATCAAACTAAAGATAGCCACATTTATCTCGCTTTATAATTCTATTGAAAATTTCAGTATCTGTACATTTTGTATAATGTATACTGTATATAGCAAAGCAGAGAAAATTGAAATCAATAAGCTTTAATTAATTTGTTATAGGGACATCACCTTTCATGAACAACTACATTAATGTTTTCATTTTGTACATATCTCAGTCTTCTGTACATATGAAAAAAGTCAAGCTATTAGTTTGCATAAATTTTCACAGCATGTAAGTCACATCAGATCTTGTTGTACAAGGTAAGCAATTCATCTGTCAGTAGTGTTTCTTTTATGTAAGAGTTATTGAACTCTAACCATATTTCTGTATAATCATTATTATTTTTTCTGCTTGGTTGTATATGAACTCAGCTGCATTACCCTACTCTGTTAACCTGAATCTTGCCAGAATGTCTGTTGACATAAATGTCTGTCAGTCTGTCCGTCTACACACATGTCTATATTTCTGAATATTGCATGTATTATCTCAAGTTATAGTTTGTTATACAAGGGGAGTAATTCCTACGGCAATGTCTCTTTTATGTAAATTATTGATATCTGTTCGTAAATAACATATGTTACATGTCGCCTGAATCTTGTCTGTGTGTTCGTTAGTACACCTGTCCGTCTACATATGTCTAAATATGTGTGTGTTCCTATTAGTTAAATGTATTATCATTGATTTGTTATGTTAACCTGTATATGCTGAATGGTGGCTGATACTATCTGCCATTGCGTTCTGGTCAGTCTCGCATACCATACCAGATGTCTACCACAGCTGACGACTTGCAATGCATTCCACAACTGCTTCAGCCACACCTGTCACAACACCTACCGCAACAACTGTCACGCATTCCACAACTGCCTAAGCCACACCTGTCACAACCACATCTTCAAGTTGGCTTGCTGGTCCGTTAACGCTAACAGTTAAAACCAATTATACCTTGTCCCTAGCAGTTTGCTGGTATCCATTTACAGCTGGGTTGACTTCAAGGCAATCATTATAAAGTAGGCAGTGGAATTAAAAATACAAAATTCCAGTAGACACAACCTATTTAATATAAATGTGTAGCTAACTTCATATCAAAGTACACATTCTGAAAAAAAAATATTTTAAATATCATTTTCTGAAAAAAAAAAGAGTTATTTGAGCTGAAAAATATCCTTGGTAAATTATTTGGAAAAAATGGTAACAACTTTGCTAAGACTTTATTGCAGGCTTATGTGACTATTATGACCCTAGTACCTAATGCAAACCGTGCACATTTTACATCTAGCCATGAATGAAAAAGCATGCTTAATTACTGCAAGGATTAGCAGTCTGAAAGAAGAATATGTAAATATCAAATCAGTTCATGCTCTAGGGAAAGCGGACTTGTTTAAGTGAAATTGGTCAACAAACAGACGGTTTTTTTTTTGAAAAAGTAAAAACCCACTGAATTTCACAAGGTAAAATATGTTGAAAAAGCTACTGCTGGAAAGAGAACAATCTCTGCTACCAATGAATATGCGTCAAAGTATAGGAAAAATATCTCGAAATATGAGAAAATCAAAGAAAACAATTTCAGGGCAATTAGATGCATGACTGTGTTATCCTACATAGCAATAAACATAGACAGTTTACTTTTCCATTGTTACGATAATATATATTATAGACAGGATTAGAATTCACTCAACAATTTCAGTTTATAAACAGATTGTTTCCCTTGTGTAAAGAGGGCTCAGGGTAAGTCTCTAGATAAAGTGCCTTGCCTAAGAACACACTGCAAGGGGAGTAGCCAGAAATTGAACCCGGAGCCTTCAGGTCAATAGGAAAGCGTATTAACCATCTCTACTAATGTGTCCAAAAAGATTGTTGTGTATTCTAGTTTTACCTCGTGTAGGGCATGGAAGGGATTGTCATGCAAAAGGGCAAGGATAATACATTGTAAGAGGGTATGAATACAGCAGTTTTGATCATGGAAAATATTTAAATACAAAATACTGCCATATTTAGGTAATACTTCTAAACTACAGACTTTATTTCAAAGACTTTACCTTAATTGAAAATGAAAATTTGATATTTTTGTGGTTGAAGGGAGATAACTCATTAAGAAAGGAAAAGCAGATTTTAAAGTAAATTCAATTTGGTCAATTTCTTTGAAAAGAAATCACATAGAAATGTTGGCTGATATTTTTTATGAACCTCATATACTTGTGCACCTGTCTTTATTTTTTTTTTTGAAAATTTGCCTTTTATTTGTTTTTAAGCAGAGACAAGGCTACATACGAAGAATTCCAGAAATACACGATCGTTAGTACTTTTATGATATTGTTATGAATGATAAGATAAGTTGTTGCCTAGAAAATTGAATCAAATATTAGAGCATTCTTAAACTAGGCTCAAAATTTAGGCATAGTGAGATTATAATGAGTGTTAAAAATATTAAAAAAAGACATTTCCTAACCAAAATCCAGCTGTAATTGTTTTAATAAAGACTCCGTGTAAAGTTCAGCAGCTTTAGCGAACTACTGATGCAGTTATCTTGAAGTTCTAGGGAAACTAAAAAATAATGTTTTTTTTTTGTTTTTTTTACACTTTTAGGTAGCAGGGTACACTTTACAAATTTTGACCCCCCCCCCCCCCCCACCGTCAATATTTGTAGTAATTAGAACTTCGTGATTTTGGATGTTTGTAAATTACAGTGAGAGATAATGATTGTTAATTTTTTAGAAAAAATACATTTCGAAAGAACTCTTAATTTTGCGCGGCTTTACATAGTCTAGAACCTCTTCTTTGATATTTTAAGCTTTCTGGGGACTTAAAACACTAATCAACGGCACAACAACTCAAACATGATACGGTGAGGACAATCAGGGGGATTTTCGGAGGGTGGGGACGACCCCATGAAATAGGCAAATAGGGGATGGACATTCTATTTTCGCAAAAAAAATTACAAAATTGCCTTCGTTAATAGTGGAAGAGAAAATTCCTTTGAACGACTAACTGATGTTATAACAGATTTTGAAAATGTATCGGGTTTAAAATTAAATACTGATAAATCTACTGTTTTAAAAGTTGGATCATTAAAAAACATAAATATTAACACTAAGCTTAGAAATAGATTTATTTGGACATCGGAATCAGCAAAAACGCTAGGAATGATCTTTTCGAATGACTATGAACAAAACCTTGGTAATAATCTGGAACCTAAGATAAATAGTTTTAAAAACTGTCTCAAACAATGGCAACATAGAAAATTGACACTTATCGGCAAAGTAACAGTTATAAAGACTTTTGCTCTACCGAAATTGATATACCCGCTTACAGTGCTACCAACACCCTCAGATAGTAAAATTAATGAAATAATAAAAGCAATGTTTCAATTTATATGGAATGATAAACCAGAAAAAATCAAGAGAGATACATTAACACTCAATTATGATGAAGGAGGTTTAAAAATGACGGATTTCAAGTATTTTCTGAATGCATTAAAAGCATGTTGGGTTAAACGTATAAACGATGAAAACAACAAAGGAGCATGGAAATTGTTTTATGAAAACATAATATGTAAAATAGGAGCATCTTTAATATTTGAAAGTAATCTTAACAAAAATGACATTGGAATGATATGCAAAGAAAATACTTTCTTAAAAGACATATTATTAGCATGGAAATCCATAAAAGATAATGAAAATTTAACAGAAGTAAGTCATCAAATAATATGGAACAACTCAGATATAAAAATAAAATTAAAAAAGCCATTTTTCTATAAAGAGTGGTATGAAAAAGGCATTAAGTATATACAACACTTCTTTGGCTATAGGTCAAAGAGTTTTTATTCCTTCCAAAATTTTAAGTATATTTATGATTTAGAAAATATAGATTATTTAAAGTATCATCAGCTAGTTAAATGCATACCACAAAATATAAAGGTAAAGATGAAAGAGAGTAACATAGTATATGATAGAAATGAATCTTTACTTACAGCACTGTCTAAAACAAAAGCACCAAATAAGTTTTTATAATGAAATGCAAATGAAGAAAAAAGGAAAACAAAAATTAAAAAATGAAGCCAAATGGGAAGATGTTTTAGATAAAGAAGAAATAAAATGGAAAAATATATACCGACAAGTATTCAAATCAACTATAGACTCAAAACTGAGAGGTTTTCAATAAAATTATATTCACCGTCTTATTTTCACTAATAAGTATCTATTAAAGGTAAAACTAAGCAATTCAAGTCTATGCGATTGTTGTACCAGGCATGTAGAAAGTCAAGAGCATTTATTTTGGGAATGCCAATATGCTCAACATATGTGGAATAGATTAACTGATTACCTAAGAGCCTTAAACATCTCAGCATACTTTAATCTAGAAATAATCAGTTTTGGTCATTTAGTAAGTGGACAAAATAGAAATGTTATAAACTTTCTGATTTTTTTAATGAAATCCTATATTTTTCAGGTGAAAAATAGAAAACTTTTACCTGTCTTTGACAATTTTATTTTATATTTGAAACTACGAATTAAAATAGAACAGGAAATAGCCACAATACATAACAAAATAGAACAACACAGGCAAAAATGGTCAGTTTTTGATAGTATTGGAGAAATAATATGAGCTGTCTTTTAATAACATTTTGTATGAGCTAAAAATGCATTTTTTTCTAGCAATTTAACAGTATACAAATTCTATCGAGAACACCCAAATCTTCATTTTCTTTAATTTTTTCATTCTATTCCTTTCTCTCCTTTAATTATTGTTGTTTGTTTTTACTCTCCTCCTTTTTTATCACATTTTTCCAATAATATAGACATATATAATAAAAATAAAATGAATATTGAAATTTAATTAAGAAAGTATTTTGTTTATATCAATATTGAAAAGAAACTGTCACTAATGTATTTGTTGTGAATGTGCTGTATGTATTGGAAATAAAAATATATTACAAAAAATTGCCCTTATATCATTCCTAATGACGGAATACGTTAAATCATGCCAGATCATGAAAAAACGGATGTATTTTACATTCTTTGTCTTGTAGCGACAAATTCTAAATTTTGCCTATTGTTTGCGTGAGGGGTGGGCAAGTTTAGACGCATACATACAGACTTCTTTTCATGCTATTCAAAACATTTTCATCTGGTTTTATTTGCGAAAGTATATAACATATAACATATAGTTTATTCGACATAAAATTGTCATTCAATTCATAGTCGATAATCAATTCCAGTACAGAGTATGGAGCGTGAGAATTTTTCCCAGAGAAATATTGTACACCTTAACAAGTACAAAGTGTGAAAAATGTGACATTATTCTAATAGCCGTTAATAAAACATTATTAGAAGTATTAATATTTGAGACACATTTGTCTCGTATAAAACGCTACTAGTAAGTGTAATGACAATGTAGAAAAAAAACGTACATTGTGTAAAATTGTTTTGAAAATGAATAAATGAACGAATATCAATATTTGAGACACATTTACTGGATACAGCGCTACTAGGAAATAAATGTGGTGACAATGTTGAAAAAAAAGTACATTGCATAAAATTGTTTTGAACAATGAGTAAATGAATGAATAGGCAAAACATATACTTATTCAAAAATGGCAATTGCATAGAATATATACAAGAGCTGTCGGATGACAGCGCGCTCGACTATTCGAAGAATTGATTGAAGAATGGGGTCAAAATATTTCCATAGAATTTTAGACAAAAGAAAAAATGGATTAAACAAAAAATGTTCCTGTATTTGTGGATTTCGATTAGTCTTGCAGTAAATGGCAATGTGTGACCAGATAAAAGTTTAGAACCAGTAACACCCGCTTTTGTTTACAAATTGAAAAATCGTAAGGTAGCAGGGTATATTTCGAATTTGGCCCCGTCAATATTTGTAATGATTAGAACTTCGTGATTTTGGATGTCTGTAAATTACAGTGAGTGAATTCTTGAGAAAATTTAAACGGCTGAAATAGTAGTCGCAACTTGACCGCAATGGTTGACCTTAGGCTGATTATTCATATCGATTATTTCATTATAGTAATCAAGGGTCATTAGGGTAGCCATGTATATTTATATTGCATTAGTTTGTATACATTGCAGTATCAAAGTTTATATACTTACATTTGATCAGTTAAAACTTTCCAATACACTAATTTATTTTTACATAAATTTATATTTCCTTTTACTCGCGCGGCTCGTGTTTTACTTACGCTCCTTTTCAATAATAGGTTGTGCCTCATTATGTATTATAATGCAAAGGTCAACCACCGGGTTCAAGTTGCGTCCACTATACATGTAAAATTCTGATGTCATTTGTAAAACTAACTGCTGCCAACTTTGTATGAATCGATGAGTCATCTTCGGCGCGGGAAATTCAAATCATTGAAGAGCTAGGGGGCGTGGGCAGTGTTGCATTTTCCATTACTGCCCATGAACAGACTCAATCAAACCGAGTCTGCAATTTTCACTGTTTGCCTTGTTCTCGATGCTTCCGAGGGATCTAATTTCCAGATTTTATTTACTTCACAACAGCGGGTGTTAAGTGCTGTGTGGCGGCCGTAAAAAGCCGCCCCGACTTCATCTCAGTGTTGTTATATTTTCTGGTCCTTCGGGATCATTGATTTCAACTCATTTAGATATGAAGATTGAATACTGCTTAAGCCGGTGCTAGGGGGCGTGGGCAGTGTTGCATTTTCCATTACTGCCCATGAACAGACTCAATCAAACCGAGTCTGCAATTTTCACTGTTTGCCTTGTTCTAGATGCTTCCGAGGGATCTAATTTCCAGATTTTATTCCATGTTTGTTGATTGACACACGGGTATATTTTTTTGCTATTTTGTGAAAAAAAAAAACGAGATGACTAGGCCGACATTCTATTAATATCCTATAGTTCAGTAGGTCCTATTAAATTGAGAAATGCAAAAAAATTGGACATTGTTCCTGCAACAGGATCATTGCAGGCTGTCCAAAAAGTTCAAAATTGATGATTTTGGCGTGTTATTTTTGATGTATGGGATACAACTTTCGTTTTGATAGCTTTCTGTATTCTTGTATGAGAGTCCTGATTTAGTGATTAATAAAAAGCGCAAAACATGCACACAATCTATAAAGTGGCCACTCTGATTCTGCGCAAGTGCAACGACTCGCTACATGTAAGCCTGGTCGTGCCCAAAATGTTCAAATCCAAGTTTACCCTGCTACCTTGTCATAACTTTGTAGATTCTTATATACTCAATGTGCTTAGTTTGGTTTTAAAATATTTTGCTGGATATCATATATTTGATAAATGTTAAATGAAATACAAACAAATTAGAGACAAATCAGATACTGTAAAATCGTTTAATTTTGAGGACATGAAATTTCATGGTTTTGTCAAAATGGCAATTTCTTGGGGATATAAATTCATGGATTGCAACTTTTGAACATAAGATGAATGGGAATTTTAATTGTTCGTTTGGATTAAATTTCGTGGATTGACTCAGCCACGAAAATTAGTCCCCCACGAATATTAATGATTTCACGTAATTGCATTTGAATACATTAGCATTCATTTCATCGTGTCTGCTCAGTAACTTCAATTTTGTCGATAAATTGAAATATAACTTAGTCTGTTGAAACACTTATCGATCCATTTTGTTTTTATCAAACCTTTCAGTAATGTTTTGTTTTAAGTATCTTGAAACATGTATACCATATCTAATACAGCTGCATGTGCTACTAGTGTATATAAGGCCGTATTAAATTAGATCTTTGTGTAGCAATCCAATCATTTTTTAAAACCTACCTATAGTCCCTTAGCTCAATAGGGAGAGTGCGGATCTACAGATTTGGGGATCAGGAGTTCGATCCTCAAGCGAGGCGTGTGTTCTCTGTAACGATGTTTGATAAAGGACATTGGGTCTAAAATCATTCATCTTCCACCTTTAATTCATGTGGGGAAGTTGGCAGCAACTTGCAGAGAACAGGTTTGTACTGTTGCAGAATCCAAGTACACTGCTTAGTTTAACTACCCTCTGTTATATGACTGAAATAAGGGTTCCAGTTATCATCGCAAAAATTCGAAACCTGTGCCGATAGGAAACAAATGTAGTGGTGGTGCAACGAAAACAATGAAATATTTCTACGAATTTTTTCAAGGAAGAGAAGGAGAGCAGATTTAAGATTGTTTTATCCAAGTGTCTTACTGAAATAATCAGGTAAAGCTAAATTAGATTTCATTCTGTTTTATGAAATAAAATATGAATTAATGCATAAATCTTCCACATGTATGTAGTTCGTTATTTACAGGACGAGAGCCATCATCACTCTGGATGTGTAAGATGGACTTTTGTAGCACTGGTAAACTCACTTGAAATCCCAGTCAATGTAGGGTGAAATGGGTGGACATGGAAAAAAGTGGTCATGTGCGCATGCGCTAATCTATATATAGTTAATAGGCGGAGCGCGCTAAATATAATCTCAGGGTACATCTCAAAACCTATATGACTGGTTTGCCGATTGATAAAAACGGCCAGTAACAAATAAATATCCTCTGGATTCAAGACATTTAAGTTTCCGTGTATAAATTGGGCTATTATACTATAGCTGACTTATCTAAATACGACGGACATCGGTATCATCATAAGGTCTAAAACTAGTTCCTGTGTTTTACTGTTATATTTTACCTATATTTAATGCGCAGCATGAAATCTCCAGCGAATAGTGATAGTTGTTGGTTCGAGTCCAGTCAGGTATTGTTTTTTTTTCATTTTGTCTTTTACTTTGTAATTGTTTCATGGTCTTATAATAACCCAATTATGTTAAGAGTAGATTTACAGCATATATTCGGTTTAAAGCAATAGTATTTTTGCCTGTTTTGTCTTTTACTTTGTAATTGTTTTATGGTCTTATAATAACCCAATTATGTAAAGAGTAGATTTAGCAACAGTAATTTTGCCCTGCGGGTATTTATATTTAAATGCCATTTCTCTTTACTGTTTGAAAAGTTTTAATGGTATGGCATTTAGGTGAACAGAGTAATGTGAGAATGGCACACAACTAGAATATAAATGTACAAATAACAAACTTGTACATGCATAAGAAACACAGCTTAGGAATTAATAGACATACTAATAACCCACTGAGATATAAGTAGATATAAGTGGACGTATGAGACAGAGATGAGAAATTGGTAGATATATAAATTCCTGGGAAATATGTGGACACAACGTATATGAGACACAGCTCATAAAATGGTAGACAGAGTAAGAATCTCATGGGAAAGAAGCGGACACGACATTAAAACACAGCTGAGTAACTTGTAGACATAATAAGAATCTTCTGTGAGATAAGTGGACACGACATATATTAGACACAGTTGACGAAATGATAGACATAGTAAGACTCTTTTGGAAAATAAGTGGACACGACATATATGTAACACAGCTGAGTAACTGGTAGACATTATAAGAATCTCCTATGAGGTAAGTGGACACGATATATAAGAGACACATCTGCGGAATTGGTAGACATGACAACAATATACTGGGAAATAAGTGGACATTATATATACGAGGCACACCTGAGGAATTGGAACACATAATAAGACTCTCCAAGGAAATAAGTGGACACGATATATATATGAGACACTGTTGAACAATGATATATTTAACAAGAATCTATTGGGAATTATGTGAACGCGATATATATCAAATACAGCTGAGGAAATGGTAGGCATTATAAGAATACAACACATATGTATGATTAAGTGTATGGACTATCAAGTTTACATTACCGGTACATCAGTGAAAATATTTTTCACCAGTATGCATTTTGATGTTTGATTAAATGTGTGGACTATCAAGTTTACCTTACACACCATTAAAACAGTTCTCTCAGGTATGTATTTTCAAGTTTGTAATGGATATTTTGTTTTGTTTTTGATATATAGTTTCCAATTATTTCCCGTGAATTCTTGTTATGTGTCTCATGTAATATGTACCTATTTCTAAGTGCCTCATATATATTGTGTCCATATGTTTCACATGCGATTCTTATTTCTTATTATGTCTATCTGAGCAATTGGTAGACAAAATTAGACACTTCTGGAAAAAAACGGACATATGAGACAGAGCTCAGGAGTTAGTATATAAAATAAGAAACTTATGGGGAATAAGTGGAAATAAAGAACTGAGGAACTGGTAGACAATATAAGAATCCCCTGGGATATAAAGGGACATATGAGGCAGAACTGAGGAATAGGAAGACAATATAAGAATCCCCTGGGAAATAAGTGGACATATGAGAGAGAGCTGATGAATTGGTAGACAGTATAAGAATCCCCTGGGAAATAAGTGGACATATGCGACAGAGCTGAGGAAAAGGAAGACAAAATTAGAAACTTCTAGGAAAAAAGTTGACATATGACACAGAGCTGAGGAAATGGTAGACACAATAAGAAACTTGTGGGAAATAAATGGACATATGATATTAATCCGAGGAATAGGCAGACCAAATTGGAACCTTCTGGGAATAAAGCGGGTATATGAGACAGAACTGAGGAATTAGTAGACATAATAAGAAACCTGTGGGAAATAAGCAGACATAGAGACAGGACTGAGGAATTGGTAGAAAAAAATTAGAATCCCCTGGGATATAAGTAGACATATGAGGCAGAACTGAGGAATTGGTAGACAATATAAGAATCTCCTGGGAAATAAGTGGACATTGAGACAGAGCTGAGGAATTGGTAAACAAATATAGAATCCCCTGGGAAAAAAGTGGACATATGAGACAGAGCTGATGACTTTGTAGTAAAAATGAAGTCCAATGGATGAAACATGTTAGCTTTAAGGTAAAAGGTATATATCTGGTGTTTGTTCATCTCTTTATAGTAGACAAAATAAGAAACTTGTGGGAAAAATAAGTGGACATCTGAGACGGAGACGGGGATTTAGTGGACAGAATAAGATTCCCTGAGAAATAAACAGACATAAGAGGCTGAGCGGAGGAAAAGGTAGACAAAGTTAGAAACTTCTGGGGAAAAATGGACATATGAGACTGAGTTGAGGAATAAGTAAACAAAATAAGAATCTGTAGGAAATAAGTGGACATATGAGAGAGAGAGCTGAGGAATTGGTAGACAGGGGAAAAAAATCTCTGAGAAATAATAGGCATTTGAGACTGAACTGAGGAACAGATAGCCCAAGTTAGAGACTTGTTGGGAAAAAAGCGGACATATGAGAGAGAGCTGAGGAATTAGTAGACACAATACGAAACTTGCGGAAAATTAGTGAAAATATGAGACAGAGCTGAAGAATTGGTAGACAAAATAAGAAACGTGTTGGAAATAACCGGACATAAAGAACAGAGCTGAGGAAATGGTAGACAAAATAAGAAACTTGGGGGAAATAAGAGGACATACGAGAGAGAGATGAGGAATTTTGGTAGACAAAATAAGAATCCCCTAGAAAATAAATAGATATAAGAGACTGAGCTGAGGAAAAGGTAGACAAAGTTAGAAACTTCTGGGGAAAAAGTGGACATATGAGACAGAACTGAGACACTGGTAGACAATATAAGAATCCTCTGGTATATAAGTGGACATATGAGACAGAACTGAGAACTTGGTACACAAAAAAAGAGTCCCCTGGGATATAAGTGGACATATGAGACAGAACTGAGGAACTGGTAGACAATATAAGATTCTCCTAGGATATAAGTGGACATTTGAGACAGAACTGAGACATTGGTAGAAAATAAAAGAATCCCCTAGGATATAAGTGGACATATGAGACAGAACTGAGGAACTGGTAGACAATATAAGATTCTCCTAGGATATAAGTCCAATGGACGAAAAATGTAGATATCTGATGTTTATTCTTCTCTTTATCTATTCTGGTAGGCAAAATAAGAAAGTTATGGGAAATAAGTGGACTTATGGGATAGAGCTGAAAAATTTGTGGACAAAATAAGAAACGTGTTGGAAATAACCGGACATAAAGAACAGAGCTAAGGAAATGGTAGACAAAATAAGAAACTTGGGGGAAATAAAAGGACATACGAGAGAGAGATGAGGAATTTTGGTAGACAAAATAAGAATCCCCTAGAAAATAAATAGACATAAGAGACTGAGCTGAGGAAAAGGTAGACAAAGTTAGAAACTTCTTGGGAAAAAGTGGACATATGAGACAGAACTGAGACATTGGTAGACAATATAAGAATCCTCTGGTATATAAGTGGACATATGAGACAGAACTGAGAACTTGGTACACAATAAAAGTGTCCCCTGGGATATAAGTGGACATATGAGACAGAACTGAGGAACTGGTAGACATATAAGATTTCTCTAGGATATAAGTGGACATTTGAGACAGAACTGAGACATTGGTAGAAAATAAAAGAATCCCCTAGGATATAAGTGGACATATGAGACAGAACTGAGGAACTGGTAGACAATATAAGATTCTCCTAGGATATGTCCAATGGTCGAAAAATGTAGATATCTGATGTTTATTCTTCTCTTTATCTATTCTGGTAGACAAAATAAGAAACTTATGGGAAATAAGTGGACATATGGGACAGAGCTGAAAAATTGGTAGACAAAATAAGAATCCTGTGGAAAATAAGTGGACATTAGAGACAGAACTGAGAAATGTGTAGAAAAAATCAAAATACCCTTTGAAATAAGTGGACATATGAAACAGAGCTGAGGAATGTAAAGAAAAGAGAAGAATCTTCTGTGAAATAAGTGGACAGAGTTGAGAAATTCGTGGACAAAGTAAGAATCCCGTGGTGGGAAATTAGTGGGCACAATATATATGAAACAGCTGAGATATTAGTAGATAATTTAAATCTCCTGGGAAAACAGTGAACACGATATTTATAAAACACAGGTGATGAATGTGTTGACAAAACGAGACTCCACTGAGAAATGGGTGGACACGACATATATGACATATATGGCACACACCTCAGGTATTTGTAGCTTAGGGACATAAGCTGACATATGAGACAGAGCTGAGAAATTGGCATACCAAAAAAGGAACTTATGGAAAATAACTGGACGCGATATATATGTGAGATTCAGCCGAGAAATTGGTAGACCTAGTAAGAATCCACTGGGAAATACGTGAACACGATATCCCCGAATAAGTGGACATGATATACATAATACATAGCTGATGAAATGGTTGACATAGTAAGAATCCACTGGGAAGTACGAGGACACGATATTATAAGAGACACAACTGACGAAATGGTAGACATAATAAGAATCTTTTGAGAAATAAGTGGGCAGGAAACATATGATACACAGCTGAAGAATTAGTTGACTATGACACGAATCCACTGGGGAATAAGTAGACACGATGTGTAAAAGACACAGCCGAGGGATTAATAGACATAATATGAATCTTCTGGGAAATAAGTGGACACGACATATATAACACACAGCCCAGAAATTGGTAAATATAAAATAAAAAATGTAATCCCCTTGGAAATAAGTGGACATATAAGACACCGGTGAGGAATCGGTAGACAAAACAAGAAACGTCTGGGAAAAAGTGGTATGATATATATCCGACACAGCTGATAAATTGGTTGACATTATTCTAATCCATTGAGAAATAAGTTGACACGAAATATATGACACATAGAAGAGGTATTGGTAGATATTATAGGAAGCACCTTGGAAAGTAATGGACATATGAGACACAGCTCTAGAACTGGTACACATAATAAGAAACCTTTGAAAAATAAGCGAACACGATATGTATGAGACACATCTGTGGAATTGGAAGACATGATAAGAAACTTCTATGAAAAAGTGGACACGATACATATGAGACATAATAAGAATCTCCTTGATATAAGCCGACGAGATATATACGAAACACAGCCAGTGCTACGTACTCGTTGCTACAGTGACTTGGTGTTGATTTCCTTGTGGAGCTCACTTCTTCTACGGTCTTTGCTGTATTTTATTCAGATGTCAAAGAAGTGATTGACATGTTAAGATGCAGTGTCAGACATAAACATTTTTTGATCGGATACAATATAGCCAACTGGCGGCCGTATTAGATTTTATAATTTCTTTGTGCAGCGAACTAGTTCTACAGTTTTAATTGCATTCTCTTCAGACGTCACAGAAATGACCGACATAATAGATGCGCAGCGCGTGACATAAAAAAGTTCTTATAAATGTTCCCCTGGACAAAGACAGAATGTATTTTCTGGTATGAAATGTCTTTATCTGATGCAAGATGGCCGTCTGTGTCAATGTGACATTTCGTGCATATTTGTCATCTTCCATGACTGCTCTAATGTCTGCATATTCCACATCTGTACCTCATATATATCGTGTCCACTTATTTCCTAGAAGATTCTTTTATGCCTTCCAATCCCTCCGCTCAGTCTCATATATATTGTGTCAACTTATTATCCAGTTAATTCCTATTACATTTGTATATCTGCCAATTTCTCAGCTACGTCTCATATATACTGTATTCACTTATTCACCCGGAGATTCGTACTGTATCTACGATTTCACTTATTTCCCAGTAGATTCTACCAATTTCTCAGCTGTATATCGTATCCACTTATTTCTTAATGGATTCCTTTTATGTATAGCATTTTCTCAGCTGTATAAATACATTATGTTTTATTATGTCTTCCCGTTACCCATCTCTACCTCATATATTTCGTGTCTCTTTATTTCCGAGGAGAATCTAACTATGTCTCCCATTTCGTCAGCTGTATCTCGTTTGTATTGTATACACTTATTTCCTTGGAGATTCTTATTATGCTTACTGTTTCTTCACCTGTGTCTGGTATATGTCGTTCCACATAACTCCCAGCAGTGTCTCATATATTATCCTGTCCACTTATTTCCCGGCTGGAGTGTCTTATTATATCCACCATTTTCATAGCTTTGTCTCACATATATCTTGTCAACTTATTTCCTAGGAACTTATTCGGGTGGACGGATAGCTCAGTGGTTTGCACACTGGCTTTCCGATCCTGAGGTCGGGGGTTCGATCCCCGGTAGCTACTCGGTAATTTTTAGAAACACCTTTCAGTGGTTCCCACCCAACTAGAGGTGTACTGGTCAGGAACCCAGGTAATCCTTGCGTGTATCAGTGCTATACACTGGGCACGTTAAAGAACCAGGCTGTCTGTTCGAAACGAGCTAGGCTAAGTTAGCCGGACAAGCCTGCATCTGATTTATTATCTCTCTGTCGTGGCGGCTTTGTCTCACTCTGTCCCTCTGGTCAGATCGCTCTGTGTCTGTGCTAGTAGAATTATTATTCTGTGCTATAGAATTATGCGCCCTTGTGTGGCTGAATTTGAACTATGTAAAGCGCCTTTGAACGTGAAATTGATCATGAAAAGGGCGCTATATAAGTCTGATATAATAATAATAATTATTATTACGTATGCGTATTCTACAGCTGTGTCTCATATTTATTGTGTATATTTATTTCCCAGGAAATTCTTATTATGTCCACTACATCGTAAGCTGTGCCTCATAAGTATTGTGTCGACTCATTTCCTATGTGATTCTTATTATATCTACTGTTTCCTCAGCTGTGTCTCATATTTATTGTGTCCACTTATTTCCCATGAAATTCTTTTTTATGCACGCCACTTCGTCAGCTGTGTCTCATATGTATTGTGTCCACTTATTTCCTCTGCGATTCTTACTATATCTACCGTTTCCTCAGGTGTGTCTCATATATCGTGTCCACTTATTTCCTAGAAAATTCTTACTATGTATTGCATTTCGTCAGCTGTGTCTCATATGTATCATGTCCACTTATTTCTTAAGGAAATAAGTGGACACAATACATACGAGATACAGCTGACGAAATGGGAGACATAGTTAGAACTAGGTCTTCCATTTCATCCTTATTATGCTTACTGTTTCCTCACTTGTGACTGGTATATATCGCGTCCACTTTATTTCCAATAGTCTTATATTGAGTATAGTATTTCTCAACAGTGTCTAGTATATATCATGTCCACTTATTTTCCGGCAGGATGGTCTTAAAATGTCCGCCATTTTCTCAGCTGCGTGTCATATATATCGTGTCCAGGGTGGCCACAGTGACTGAGTGGTTAAGGTCGCTGACTTCAAATCACTTGCTTCTTATCGACCTGGGTTCGAGCTTCACTCGGGGGTTGAATTCTTCGTGAGGAAGCAATCAAGCTGGCTTACACAAAGATCGGTGGTTCTGCCCGCTCGTGATGAAATAATGCACGGTGGGGTACTTGGGGTCTTCCTCCACCACCAAAGCTGAAAGTCGCTGAATGATTTGTAATTGTGTCGTTGCGAGGTTAAACCCAACAAAATAAATAAATATATATTATGTCCACTTATTTCTTAGTGGAATCTTATTATGTTTACCACCTTTTCATTTTCTCATCAGTGTCTCATATACATCATGACCATTTATTTCCTAGATAATTCTTATTATGCCTTCCAATCCCTCAGCAATGTCTCACATATATAGTGACCACTTATTTTCCAGATGATCCTTGTAATGTCTTCCAATCCCTTAACTGTGTCTCATATATATCGTGTTCAAATATTTACCAGATGATTCTAACTACAATGCATGTCTTCCAATTCCTCAGCTGTGTCTCAAATATAGATTCTTGTCCACTTCTTTCTATGTTCTGTACATTTCTTTCCCATAAGATTCTTATCATATCGTACAATTCCTAAGCTGTGGCTCATATGTCAACTTATTTCTAAGGTGATTCTTATCATGTCTATCAGTTCCCCAGCTGCGTCTCATATATATCGTTTCCAGTTTTCTTCGAAGTTTCTTATAATGCCTACCATTTCCTCAGGTGTGTCTGCTATATATCGCGACCCTTTATTATTTTCAAATAGATTGTTATCAAGTATAGCATTTCTCTGCAGTGTGTCCACTTATTTGCCGGGTGATTATGTCTACCATATATATATATATACCATAACTGTGTCTTATATATAATTATATTAACGGTGGGCCGGTAGTCTAGTGTTAACACGCTTGACTGTCAATCAAGAGACTCGGGGTTCGAATCCTGGTCTAGACACTGGACATTTCTGACATTTCTGAGATGCTCTTGAGTGTCTCCCACCTAACTAAGACGCCTCTACTGGATCTTCGCAGGGAAGACGGCTTCGCGTGTATCGGTGCTGTACACCTGGCACGTCAAAGAACTTGACTGTCTATTCGCTAGACAGGCATGTATCTAGAAATGATTTCTCTCTATCTGTTCTGGGGGCTTTATCTCACTCTGTCCCACTGTCAGAACGTGTTTATCATGAAAAGGGTGCCATATAAATGCAGTATTTAATATTATTATACCTCACAAAAATGTCCAGTGCAAATTTCCCATTAGTTTAACTTAAATAATATATCATATTCCCCAGTGATTTTACATCACATGCGCAAAATCATTATTTTCAATTTCTGCGCAGGTGATATGATCCATAATTTCATATCACATGCGCAACAGCGTTATTTTGTTTTACTGCGCATGTGATATTATTTTTTCATATCACCCGTTGAGAGATTGATACTGTCGCATTGATTAAAAGACTGAGTCGATTTTTCAGACGAGGCGCTTATATAATTATACGTTAGGATTAAATTACCCTTTTCTGGTGCTCTTGCATGTGCGAACACGGCCGAATTTTCTTTTTTATGCTACGTACAAAATATTTGGAAAACAATTTTTCATCAAATATTGAATCGAAACTACCACAATAAGTTTGGAAATGATCTAACTAAGAAAATGAGTGCTCACACTTATATATTTCATTTATTCATTTAGAAAAAAGAAAGTTATCGCCGTTTTTCGAATGCTACTGATTGTATAGGGGTCAGCGATATGTAAACGTCTCGACCAAATCTATCAAAAAAAGTCTTATTACATAGCAAAGTCGCAACAAATTATGAGTGCTAACAAGCAAAGATTCTTTAATTCTGTCTTCATTATTTGGTTAGTAATTATTATGTTCATTTTCCAGTAAATGCTTTGACCCATATAAGCTTTCGGTATAATAAAATAAATATTGCATTCCTGAGAGGGTGATATGAAAAATGTTCACCCCTCGAAATATGAATATAGACCTCGGCTGGCGCCTCGGTCAATATTAATATATCTCGCGGTGAACATTTTTCATATCACCCTCTCAGGAATGCAGTATTTATATAATAGCATTGTTTTCAATCATTTCCTAGATGTTTCTTATTATGTCTAGAAATACCGCATTTATCTCTCATAGTATTATGTCCACTTATTTTCAAATGGTTTCTTGGTATGTCTATTAATTACTATACTGTTTCTCTTATATGTGTATATGTATTTTTCATATACCTGTATATTCCTGTTGCATGCCATTCTTAGACAATAAAAAGATATGGCATATAGCTCTTAATGAACGTCTGATACCCACTGGGCAAAATCACCATTGTTTGAAATAAAAAAAATGCTGTAAATTTCATGCAAAATGCCAGCGCCCTAGACCACCCAGTCACAAAGAGTATGTAAAATACAATGTCGATAAGAAAATATGTCCCGAAAGAAAAACAAACAGAAACCATTTTTAGTCAGTCATACCAGTATATTAGCCCAATTTATTCACGGAAGCTTAGATAAATATCATAAATCCAGTAGAGAATTATTCGTTACTGGGCGTATTATCAATCGGCGAACTAGTCAAGTTAGGTTTTGAGATGTACCCTGTGGTTATATTAAGCGCGCTCCGTCCATTAGCTATATATAGGTTTGCGCATGCGCATATGACCGTCTGTCTACTTTCTTTCATGGGTCCACTTATTTCACCCCACACCGGTACGTAAGAACAACGTAATATTAAGTCCATATCAAAGTTTTACGATACAAACACTAATTCATTGTTGGCCGAACGGTAACGCGCTCAGTTCCGTACTTTTCCGATCCTAAGACTCGTGTAATTTCTATCTTCAAGACTATTTCAATAAGGTTCAACGAATACAACTCAAGTTTAGTTAAAGATCCAACTTTTTTACTGAATGAAACAGGTACCGGTAATTCTGTTTAAATACATAAAGAATATTTGTTTGTTTCAGTGTAAGATTGAAATATCTTTCACAAGTGAACACAACGCATATGAAATTAATATTTTCATGAGTTGCATAGCCACAAGTTAAAGCGTAAAATACGGTGTTCAAGAGTGAAAGATATTTTGATCTTACGTGTAAAACTAATTTTCTTTTTAAGTCTTGTTTTGACTAAATTTCCCCTTTTTATAATTAATTACCAGTGAAACATTTATTTGATATTTTTCACTGTGAAAATACCAAATACTAATAATATCTGTCATGTGTTTAGCCTCATTACCGCGTTTCCGGTGATTTTACCCATGCCAGCATAATAATATCTGTCATGTGTTTACGAATCGGATAGAAATATCCGTCCCGAGGGCACCTGTGCATTGTGCGGTAATGACAGATATTTTTTCTTGCATATCGTATACGTGCTAGCATTTTATTCTGGCAGATTAATTTTCTTGCATACCGTATTTTACAAATAATTTATAACAGGTAGAAATACTTTCTTTATAGCACTCTTTCTTACAGTATAGCGCGGGAAATTAACGTCCATAAGCAGAAATGACGTCATGATGTTTTGCGTTACGCACAATAACAAAGTTCCACTTTAGTTATATCGTTTGTAGCGTAACGTTATTTTCTAACGGAAAATTTATTTATCACATGTTTGACGTCTCGGGAGTGTAATAAAGCCATTAAATAAAAATGATAATACATAGAGGATATTTGTTTGTTTCAGTCATTATGGTCCCCGGTATTCATAACGCCCGGTATACAGTTTGACTTCAATTGCGACGGAGGACCGGAATAAGTTCGGCAAAAACAGTGAAAATAAAAATGATAATCTACTGTTTCAAAACTGTGGATTATCACTTTTATTTCACTGAGAAAACTCTATAATTCATTGGAAAACATAAAATAAATAGAGGATATTTGTTTGTTTCAGTGAAATATCAATTTTATTTCACAAGTGAGCATCAAAAACTGATATTTTCACGAGTGGCGTAGCCACGAGTGAAAATGACTTTTTTTTTTGGTGCTCACGAGTGAAATAAAATTGATATTTCACTGACACAAACACATTTTCTTTTTATTTCATGTGTAAAACTCTACTTTTGTTGCGTAATTTATAAAATGTCGAAAATCGCGGGAAAGATCATCAGAAAGCATAACACAAATGACGTCATTTTAACGACGTCATCGTCATTATGGTCCCCGGTATTCGTAACGCTCGATATACAATTTGACTTCAATCGCGATGGAGGACCGGAACTAGTTCGGCAAAAACAGTGAAAAATAAAAATGATAATCTACTGTTTCAAAACTGTGGATTATCACTTTTATTTCACTGAGAAAACTCTATAATTCACAGGAAAACATAAAATAAACTAGTGTAATAAAGCTTTGACGTCGACGTTGTTTACCGTATAGGATACGTTGGTCAAATTGACTTGTTTATATAGTAAAAGAAAGTTGAATTTTTGATGTTTCGACAGGAATAGCTAACATGTGATAAAATGAATATTACATTTGTGACTTTCCACATTTAATTTATTAAACTCGTTGAATAAAATTGATAAAATGCTCGGCAGAGCCTCGCATTTTATCATTTTATTCAACTCGTTCAATAAATTCAATATGAAAAGACACTCATGTAATATCCTCTATTTATCACATGTTTGACGTCGCGGGAGTGTAATAAAGCCATTAAATAAAAATGATAATACGTATAGGTTAATAAATGGGAGAGCGGTGCCTTTGAGTGATAATGGCCCTGGCAAGGTGATAATAGCCCGAGGGCTTTAGCCAGAGGGCTATTATCTTCTTCCAGGGCCATTATCACTCAAAGGCACCGCGCTCCCATGTATTTACCTGTTTATTACATGTTTACCTATAATATAGTAAGAAATGGGGTTTTTGTGTCATTTATATTGGTAGGCCTACTTGCGTCTTCTGGCACAATAAATTTCAGCTTTTCAGTTTCTATATTATTTGATTAAGAGTCTATTTACTGCATAAAATCAAATACCTGGATAGTTTTACTTTCTTGCTTATTGCATAATTTAGGGAGAAAAATACGCTATTTCACGAAGAATACACGATGTTACGCTCAAGATGATAAAATAAAACGGAATTATTCCCTGTTTTACCTCCACGAAACGCCATGACGTCATTTTTGTTTACGGACGTTAATTTCCCGCGCTAACGCCAGGGCCATTATCGATAATGGCCCCTGGGCTTATTATGATAATGTGATAATACACGACGCAATGCGATAATGGGAGAATTTTCAGCACAAATTTGTTACTAATTATAGGTACTCATGTAATAAACTAGTGTAATAAAGCTTTGACGTCGACGTCATTTATAGTATAGGAGACGTTGATCAAACTGACTTATTTATATAGTAAAAGAAAGTCGAATATTTAATGTTTCGACAAGAAAGGTTAACATGTGATAAAAAGAATATTACATTTGTGACATTCCACATTGAATTTATTAAACTCGTTGAATAAAAACAATATGAAAAGACACTCATGTAATATCCTCTATGTATTTTGAGAAATATACTATAAGGAACAGAGAGAAACTATCAAGGTACCTGCTTTTTTCGTATTTTACATAAACAATATATTATCTGTGCATGAACCACTAGTTGTCATTAACAGCACGAGAGTAATCTGGCATGGCCAGATTGGTTTTGCCGGCATGGGTAAAATCACCGGAAACTCCAGTCCGATGTGCAAGAAAAACCCACGTGGCACCCCCCCCCCCCCACCACCCCCATGCCAGATGACTCTCGTGCCGTTAATGACAACAAGTGGTTCATGCGCTGATAATATATTGTTTATGTGAAATACGAAAAAAGCAGGCACCTTGATACCTCATTACCGCCCAATGCGCAGGTGCCCTCGGGACGGATATTTCTATCCGATTCGTAAACACATGACAGATATTACTAGACTGTATCGTTATGTTAATTAATTGGAAGAGTTTTGATTGGTTTGGTATGTTTTCTAAACTTGAAATTATATTCATTTTCTTTAAAACAGTTCGACTATAATAAAGGCTAGACTACCATAAGGGTCAGCAACTTTAGATAAAATATGAGAAATGCCACAGTGGTATCTATTCGGCGTGCTGATATTTAACATAATTATAAAATGTTACTGGGTAGTTTTCCTTAAATATACCTTATTTGAATATATTATATACTAATGGGTTTGCTATATTACCCTGGTCTCTGTGACAGACTGTAGGTAGGAGTGGGAGCTAGGCAGCACTTTAGCTGCAGAGCGCCTTAGCTTCCGGACAGAGCTGTAAGATAATGGGTGCCTCTCAGTTTTGGCATTTACGATTCTAAATAAGATTATTTTATTTTCGAAAGACTATTTCTGAACTATAAATTAATTTATGAAAGATTATTATTTTAAATGTGCATGTAAAGAGAGAGGAAGATATTATGTATTAATTAATTCAGGATAATTTCGGGCTTTGGCTTGAATAAATCATATTTAAAGAACTATGTACCTTATGTGTTATGTACTAAATAAAATCCACTATACGATCGACTGATAAACGACTGATAGGGGTACATAACTGAAATATTTCCACAATAAAAAATAAATGAGCATTTACGTAGGTGTAGAACTGGAACATACCCGTTGTGTTTTAAAAGTGGAGTATTAGTATTATTATATATGGTTCATGGTGATAACTGATCGAATACCTCCATTTTGTAAGTTTGCAACAATATTGTTTTCATATGACTATATATAGTATACTTTCATGCCATTTATATCATATAACTCATGAAAAACACAGAAAAATCCTGCGTTAGCAATTATTTGACACCATTTCAACATGTATTAACTCTGTTCATGCTGGAAACGACTGATTCTGCCTTTGGGACTAGTGTTGGTCATGATCAGCAAGCATGCTAGTGCAGTCTGATCAACATCTGCACTGTTCGCCATTCATCAGTATCTGAGTGGTGAATATCCTTTTTAACAGATAATAGTACTGCCTAGATTGAAAGATGGGTAAGTTCATTATTGAAATTTAGCAGGGTAAGGGTTAAGTGAGTAACTGTTATTTTGAAAATGAATTGAACTTATTAAATGTGCGTAAAACAAATTTGATCTTATTATAGGTTAAACTTAATCTGCTCTGCTCATATTTTCTGAGATTTAATTTTCTGTCTACATGAGAAATCAAACAAAATTAACAGTATGGATTGACAACCAGTCTGAGAGTGCAACCTTGGATAATTTTCAAATTGTACCTAGAAGCAATCAATCACATGCTTTAAAATTGAGAATGGTTATAACCTTAGACTCTAGACAAGGTCAGCTTCTGTTATACTGTTTTATGCTGGTATTAAAGTAGGATGGAATGGAAAGTAATCAAAGGCTGCTGTATGTAACTGAGTTAATCATACTTTTTAATAGCGGTCACATCTGCTTGTCGGCACTATACTGCAGATCTGTTATTTCATGTTTGCTTGTAAATCCTCATCTGTCCTGTTAGGTTTCTGACTGCAACACATAACAGCAGATGACTGTGTGGGACAAAGGTTAACAGTGGGACAAAGGTTAACAGCTCCTGTGCCCGTATTCATCAATGTTTGAAGTATGACACTTAATGCTTAACAGCTCCTTTGCCCGTATTCATCAATGCTTGAATTAAGACTTCTAGACTTAAAAAGAGACAGCTATTCAATTTGCAATATTCTTGTTTATAATTCACATAGCTAAAATTTTGCTGAGCCATTATAAACTGAATTGTGAAGATTCTTGAAGGTACACAGCTTGTAATCCATGCATATTTGACAATCCCAAAGTAAAACAAGTTAAAGCATAGCAAAGGTCACTTCTAGGACACATCTCTAAATAAACATATTATGATCATCTTCAGCTTTCAAACAGCTTTCAAACATAAAACAATAACTAAGAATCATTGGAAAATCCCACTACTGATTTTGGGGCCAGTGGCTCAGAGGTAATTGTCAAAGGCATGCTTCCACCCTTTACCATTTTCAGCAAGAATATAAGAAGACTAAATAGAGCTATTGAACTCGCCTAATCGTCCGTGTCCCAGTTCAGTTAAGTTCATGTATGTAAACTGCTCTCTCAGTAACCACTTGTGAAATTTCACACAATTATTTACTGTAATAAACTGACTTATATTGCACAGGTTCCATTACGCTGTTTAGCTTTTCAGCTTGCATGAACCTTGTTCAGGCTGAGCTATCAATATAAGTGGATGTTCCGTCGTCCATCTTCCTGTGTCAACATTTTTAATTAAATATCTTCTACTCTTAAACTACTTGTCAGATTTACAACAATCTTGGTTACTGGCATCCTTGCATGAACCTCGTATGATTTACCTCGGCCACTTTGAGGACCGCTAGAGAGCTGAAAATAGAAATAAATTTAAACGGCTTCTTCTCAAGAAACGATAGACGGATCTGCATCAAATTTGGTCTGTAGCATCTTTATAAGGTCTTCTCCAAAGTTTATTCAAGTGTGGGCATTTTGCCCCTTTTAGAGACTGCTATCAAAACTAAAAATAGAAATACCTTTTAAAGACTTCTTATAATGAAGAGCTAAGTAGTTCTTTATAAAATTTGGTCTGTAGCATCATTATAAGGTCCTCTCTAAAGTTTGTTCAAGGTATACAATGCCTTTAATTAACATTTTCTTATGGAACTTAATCAAACTTGGTTTGTAGTTTCATGTGAAAGGTTTTCTGTCAATTTTATTCAGTTGGGGACGCTTGGTCATATATAGGGGCCACTAGGTCTAAAAACAGAAATACTTTTAATTTTGATATCTTCTTATGAAACACTCTATGGATCTTCATCAAACTTGGCTTGTAGCATCACTTAAATATTTAAGTGGGGATGTATGACCCTTTTAGAGACTGCTAAAGTTAAGAAATGATTACAAAAGTGTAAATGATATGTTCTCATCAAATACTTTATGAATCTTTATCAAACTGGTTCTGTAGCGTTATTGTAAGGTCCTCTCCTATCAATGTTCAAATGGGGATTGGGCACTTGACACCCTTGAGGGGCTATTAGAGCTAAAATAGAAAAAAAAACGCTCATGCTCATGAACAGCTCGCTCGATGGATCTTCATCAAAGTTGGTGTGTATTAGCATTGTAAGGTCCTCTCCCAAATTTGTTCAAATGGGGATGTTATGCCCCTTTTAGTTTGTTCTAATGGTTAGTAATGAGTCGTCACAGCAAAATACAGAAAAAATAGATATTTAAACTTTTATTTTAATGAACTTTTTAATGGATGGCCACCAAACTTTATCAGAAGCAAGACCAGGTGGCCAAATTCCTATTCAGGGAAGCGTAGCAAGCCCATTTGGGCCTCTTGTTTATAAAATTATGCCCCCTTTTGAGCAAATTTTGGTTAAGATTTTTTTTTTGTAAACTGGTAACTCAATAAACGCCAATGCGAATGAGTTGAAATTTCACACACTTGTTCACTTTGATGATCTGACAGGCAGTGCTCATGTTGTATAAATCTGCTTTGCATTTCCCCTTTTTCAATTGGTTGACGTTTTTTATGTAACCTGGTATTTCAACCAGTACCCAGGAATGAGAATGGACTGACACATTGTAAAATAAAAAGACCACGTTTTTACTACAGTGCTCAGTATTCAAGTAGGCCTATGGCTAAGCTTTTGTGACAGGTGTTATATATTAAATCGATTTATTGATATACTATTTACTAACTACCATACATGGCCGTACATGCATAGGTTCTGGCCACAATTAGGTACCATGAGCGGGCCCAGAGGGTCATAATAGGTGACCAGTCCGTGTTTACAATTAAAATTATTATGATTTAGTCTGTGTTTTTTTGTATGGACTCGTTTGGAGTTTTTCAAAATTTGTGACGAACCCTATGTTAAGGAGTCGTAGGACCTTACTACCGTTCGAGACCAAGATCAGGCACCTGGCGTATGTCTCTAGAGGCGAGGGCAGTTCATAGGAGATGATCGGTATGTATTCAAGCTTAGATTATTTCAACTTGAATGTTTTCGAACTTGTTCGAGGCCCCGAGACCAGACGATATACCCACACTATACATGGACATATAGGTTTAGGTCCTAGCAACATTTTAAAACAAAGATAAGTTACATGGAGAAGCCAGGGTAGCTCATACATGAATGTATGATAGGGTTATTTTAAATATATGTAGACGCCGTTATGTGCTGACACTTGTTTGAATCCCTGCATGCTGGATACCTACAAGTACCGTACACGAATGAGATGTATCCACTTTATATCTGCACTATTGAAGAGTCAGTAACATGTCTTTCAATTTCAGGAGTTTTGGAGGAGTTGCCGTAAAAAACTTATTCATTAATCTTTTCGAAAATTGACAGACGGACAGACGTTCAAATTTTGAGGGTAATCAGGTAAAATATAAAGTTGTAATAACGGGTAAGTCTAAATTGCGAGATAGTTTAATTTCAACCACCTAGCACTAATGGTCTTCCACAATGGAGTACTGTAGCAAAGACATGTGATTTTTAATTTTTTACAAAAAAAAAAAAAAAAATCGCACATGAATTTGGTTACTTTTGCGCTTTTTTAAAAGAGAAAAAGATGGACGAAATTTTCTGGTTTGGCGCGATGTTAGATTTAGACAAAAAAATTAGCATGTCACTTTTGTGCCCCGTATTACAGATGGTCAGTGCGCAATTCTCTTTGATTAGGCGATGACAGGACATGTGGGGTGTTGGACTCATCAGTAAGCATTTAAATCCCCTCAAGGGACCGACTGGCTTGATACTTGCTCCTTGATATGCTTTTTCGTGTCCTTAATAATGTTTTTGTTGGTGGTCTGGCGTTAGTAAAGTTATTGCAATGAATAAGCTGTACGATTCCTAGGGTTTTCGATCATACATATATACACACGTTTGTCCTCATCTTTTGTATTTTAAATGAACATATTTTTGCCTGGAGCAGCTGGTACAAATGTTAAAGATTCACCAGGCGGAAAGTAATCGTATTTACACAGTATTGTAATATAGGAACACAGTGAGGCTAAAGGGCAATGTTTTGCGCCAACAAACCAGTGAACACTCTGGACCAGTAGTGGTTTTGCTTCTGACCATTCCGACGCGGTGCCCTGCTGTGTTCCTCTTATACTTTATTTGTGTATATGTGTACACAGTCTGTGCATATATGTATACATTTCAGTTTTTGTGCCTTTTTTTAATGTGATTACTTGTTGGACTGTAGTCTTATGTCAATAGCAGTACTAGTTATAATATCTACATAGGTGAAAACGTGCAGAAATGTCTCCCTCAAGCTGTCTTTAGCCGCTGGGAAAAAATAAAGTAAAGAAAAAACTAAAGTTAATGTATCTTACTGTCTGTTACCAAATATTGCAATATGATACACGTTGGGAATTCCTTCACTAAACACTATGTTGGCAACATTTATGACATGTCATATATAATCATCATTCATGGCAGTTAATTAAGACACTAATGTAAAAGTTTTGTTGGCTTATGTGAATCATACTGTGAATCATTAAAGAAAGGATGGCCAAGATTTCTCTTTTGTATGGTACATTCTACTACGCTTATGTGACAATAACAAAGTGCCATTGTGTCGAAATACGCATTGTACATGCTCGAAAGGAATCTTTTTTAATGTAAAGACAGTATTAGCATTAACTGTTCGTTAAGCTGTTAAATAAGAAAAAGAAACAACCGATGCTGAACTATTTTATTAGAGATTTTCTTCAAACGTACACACGAACAAAGTTGGACACACTCACACACACATACACATTTATGATATAAATTGACATGTCAGGTTATTGTACAATAAGCTGGTACTCTTTGTTTGAACAGATCGTGTCAAGTCGTTCCGCATTAAACCGTTTCAAAGCTCCTTTTCACGTTCGCCTTCATTTACCCTTTCCCTTTCCTTTGCTTGAGTTTCCTTTACCATTACTTTTCCCCTTTCCTTTGCTTGCGTTTCCTTTACCTTTACTTTTCCCCTTTCCTTTGCTTGCGTTTCCTTTACCTTTACTGTTTCCATTTCCTTTGCATGCGTTTCCACTACCTAAATCGCATTCCTGAAATATAAGCAATGTTATAAGCAGACATAATGCAGCCCTGTTCTTTTCATTTCTGATTTTGATATTATTATTATTATTATACCAGATTTATATAGCGCCCTTTTCATGATCAATTTCACGTTCAAAGGCGCTTTACATAGTTCAAATGCAGCCACGCAGGGCGCATAATTCATCCTCTACTAGTACAGACACGGAGCGATCTAACCAGAGGGACAGAGTGAGACAAAGCCCCCACGACAGAGAGATCAGAAATCAGATACAGGCTTTTCCGGCTAACTTAGCCTAGCTCGTTGCGAATAGACAGCCTGGTTCTTTAACGTGCCCAGCGTATAGCACTGATACACGCAAGGATTGCCTGGGTTCCTGACCAGCACACCTTTAGTTGGGTGGGAAACACTGAAAAGCGTTTCTGAAAATTCCCGAGTAGCATCCGGGGATCGAACCCCCGACCTCAGGATTGGAAGGTCAATGTGCAAACCACTGAGCTATCCGTCAACCCTTCATGATATATGCACTGCGAGTCAAAAGAAACGGACGTGATGCTTATATAAATTCTTCTAATAGCTTCATTATAAGAACCAATCGTAAACATCGGGTATTTCCGTAAAACTATAGAAACGGCAGTTCTCTATATGACGGTGCGATATCATCAAAATTCACAACACATATCGACATTATCTAGCCTTTATCAGGTGTCAATTCTAGACGTCTATTAAAATGAAATCATATACACGAATGTTTTATTAACCTATTAGATAGTTTGCGTACTTGTAAACACATAAAAACAAAACTACATTTTGTAATTGTTATCAGCATAAAAGTAGATATGCAAATATCATTAATTAATTCAAATACTTAAACATGCAGAAAGAATGATATAAAATTAACAGATCTAGCCCAAGGTTACGATCGCTAAAATGGTTCTGCTATCAGTAAGTATTCTAAGGAAATGGAAATAAAGTATGATAATTGTTACTTAAAGAAAAGAAAAAAATATTGAAATTCTTTTTATTCTAAGAAATGGAAAATTCTACCAGAAATGTATTTGCATGTCTAACTGCCTGAAATGAACTGCTTTCCAATATACAAGAATATAGAAAATTTAGCGTATACAGTGTTTCGAAGTTGGGGGTGCTCATAAATTTAATTGATCCATGCGACATTAATGACAATAATACTTTATTTCTACACTCACATGTGACCTTAGAGAGGTCAAAGCATATTCAAAATATTAGCATCATCATGCTTGTTTTAGTTTGAATGTTGTATTTATCAAAAAAAAAGAAAAGAAAAGAAAGAAAAAAGAATGAAAAGAAAATAAAAAAAAAGAAAGAAAAGAAAATAAATAAAAAGAAAAAAGAAAGAAAAGAAAAAAAAAGAAAAGAAAGAAAAAAAAAAGAAAAGAAAATAAAAAAGAAAGAAAATAAAATAAAAAAGAAAGCAAAAGCAAAATGGCGCGATGCATGTAGGAATCAAAACAGCTATATTTTTGCAGGAACATACTTAAAATGTCTACACTGTGTCATGTTTTGATGTGCAAAAAAGTAAATGATACTCCTATCAACCGCCAAACTAATAATTTGTTATATTTACATGCATTTGGAAAACGATAGATAAAGAAGTCAAACTTGTCCGCTTCTGTTCTCAAAGCGTGTTAATATTGCCCTCTACATAGCACGCCATAAGGACACACGCCATAAAGAATATAAACATTAAATTCTTACCTCTGCACCAGAAAAAAGAGAAGAAAGGAAAACATTAAATACTGTTTTATATATTAAGCGAGACGAATGATCTGAATCTAAATAGAATTCGCACGAAATGATGTAAGACCAAGAAACGTTTTGAATATAAGCATTGCACTGAATTCACCAACTTGATATTATGTGAATATTTTAGAATACTATAATGCATAGAGAAGCTTTTCTTTATGGTGAAAAGAAAGTATTTAAATGTTAATATTAAAATAATCGAAACGATTCTTGGAAATGGAGTCAATAGGCATACTGTTGAAATCCTGAACTTTTCCATAAATCGTAAAAAATCAGCAATCTTTCAATAGAGGTAATTTATTAACCAAAACGAGGCTGTAAGACAGTTATAGCAAAGGACACATGTTAAAACAATAAGTGCGAGCATGAATATTCTAATGAAAACTTGTTCTGACTTTAAAAAGGCATTATGAATACATTATTAAAGCCATATTTTGTAAAACTTACTTGTATAGTACTCCAGACGGAATCCGTTGTAATGATAACTAGAGTCACTTTCAAAGGTTATGATCACTGCGGAACCATTGACACAAATTTCCCCAATAAATGGATTAAAGTCAACTGGAAACCCTGTCTTTGGATTGCCACAAAATATGCCGAGGGCACCGTTGTTTTCACTAATCTCTCCTGAGTGTATAAAGAAACACTTATTATGGTCCATGTAAACATAAGTCAAGGAGGTTTGACATAGACTTGTTGAGATGAATTTAGATTATATGCCATGTTTATATAATTGCATTTAAGTTTGGCGAAATCAGTAGCGCTGGAATTGCCTTGAATTTCCAATACGACCAAAAATTTGTAATGCCGCATTGTTCCAAAAGTTTGAACTCTCAAATAATCATGATGCGATTGCTTATCAAATTAAATATGAACTAAAACGCGTGAAACAGTGTTTTTCTAGGCTGATTAATTTTCTAACATAGCGTTATGATTTTTTTTTTTCAAATTTGTCTTTTATTTTTCGTGCATTTTCCTACTAAGCTGTTAAACGACTGAGTTCTGATCGAGCTATTTCAGTTTCAGACTGATAGGTTTCTGGCCATTCGCAATAAAACAAGAGTTGCTATCTCTGCCGCTGTGTTTTTATGGAACGGACATTATATCAGTTATTTAGGAAGCTGTAGTTATGGTTTTGCAAATCCAGACGTTACAATCTATTAATACTGTCCGCAGAAATTTAACTTCCCAATGTTATCTATCATGATATGATTAATGCAGTTTTGATGTCATCGCCTGGATAAAAATATATAAAACCGGGTATTATTCAAAATTTATTCCAGGAACAGCTCGAGTTCTTTCAATATGCGCTCCGTCTTATCTCTCATTTACATTCTCTTCAACGGAGATTGGTTAGAAAGACAGACGGGGGATACAAGCGACGAATAGAAAATGTTTATCTACCTACCGCTGTCAATCTTCACCCTGTCATGAGAACAAGTACGGTAACCGTCTAAGAAGAAGAAATCGAATTTTATACAGACGACGCATCTCGGATCTTCCGCTTTGATAATCCATGTACAGTTTGAATTTGCAGGATACCGAAGCGGCCAATTTGGTGATGTTATCGGTTGATGCTCAGGGGTGGCCGAAAGGTTTTCGACAAAATCTGAAATAATTAAAACAAAGTTAGTGACGAAAATTTTACTGATTAATATGTGTAACACTGTTGCTTTTAAAACGCAAACGTGAACTGTATAAATCTGGTATAATAATAATAATAATAATAATAATAACTGATACATCTGTGAGCGTATAATTGTTAAAGGCATAACATACACCTGTTTTTCTATAAAAATGTTCAGGATTTTAAGAATTCTTTTCTTCTTTTGGAATTATGCATTCAGTAAAAATGAAGTATAAAAAAAACGGGGGAGGGTGGGGAGAGGGTGGAGGGGGGTGAAATTGAAAATTATTTAAAATGGAGCAATGATTCTTAATTTGTCACTTCCTCTGATTGATATGACTATAGGACTGTATCTGTACGCTTTAAGTTTTATTGAAATCTCGTCTTTACTTTTGAAATTATTCACCGGACTGTAATAAATGAATTACAGAAACTGAAGAAAAAACAAAAAAATGTGTCTATAGTGTACTATATTGAAATTTTGTCAGTACTTTAAGTACTCCAGACAAGGTAAAGGAAGATTCTGTACATAAATATTAAAACTAGAGTTATGGTTATTATTCACTCTCATGCATTAAAGTCTATATATATTTCAAGTTTCAGTCCTTTCAAAGCTTGCTCGGGAATGGAAAGACTTTGTTCAAAATAGGAAATCGTTTTATTGTGACAGTGACGTCAAATGTATAAAATCATATCCTAAAGTATTTGACATTTCAATGAAACTTTATTAGAATTTCTAAGTCGGGATATTTATTAAAATGGTGCTTTCATAGTAATGCTTAATTTGTTGTATGAAAGAAATATGAATTCTAAGGATCGTTTGAATTTTAAAGGCCGGTATATTAACTTAAAACAGGACTTAAACCAGCTTAATTAAAAGTATAATGCTTCTTGATTCAGACCATAGTTGTAAAGATTTGTACACTACAATTATCTTTCAATTAAGTACTAAAATAAACTTTATCACTGTAACGCTCACGCAGACAAAGCGAATAATGTAAAAAAATGTTTATATTTTTTCTTTCCAAGCGAAGCTCAAATGTTTAGAATAGATATAAGATTTTAAACGCTACTTACTTGTTTTAGCTAGAGGCACAAATAACACCAAAAGTGCGAAAAACAAATTCTGAATTTCCATCCTCACTATCCGTGCGAATAAAAGTGTATTTTGTATCCTGTTTGTTCCAGTGAAGTTAAATTTTGTAACACTCAATTATATATAATTACTAAGGTTCTAAAAGAAACTTTCATTTTGTCTTTTCATATTTGGTGACTGGCTATAAGATGGGGCGGAGGAAAACAAATAGATAGACGTATGATATGTAAAAGTGGCAAATAACAACTGGCTGTGCGATCCACCATGTTTGAACACATCACCAAAATATTTCAAAGTAAGCATTGATTAGTTACATGGCAAAACGTGATAGGCTAAACGATAACATTTTGGAGGAAAGTCATTGTTTAGTAAAAATCTCTATCTAGTATTGTTTATAGCAAATCAATACCTATTGGACAGAGCAGTAATTCACACCAGGCAGTGATAGGAAATAAATTTTCTGCTCATATTTTATCAGTTAAATTTGCAGTAAATACTTTCTTTACAGACTTATATGTTGTGTATTTTCTTGATACTATTAACAGAGAGATGGACAAAAGAAACAATTTTAATCTTTGATTAGTTCTTGTCGGAAAACTCTTCATGTAAGTAGAAATTGTATCTTGAACTACTTTAAATGTAAATTCTAAAATAGAGCTAATTTGGCGTGAAAGTTGACATTTGTTTTACGAAATAAGGTTAAAAATGAGAGCCACGAGCACAATATCTACTCAGACCAGTTCCTGCAAATATACAATTACATAATAGCAATGTGATTTGTTTCAAAATGTTTTATTAGATATTTAAGAGAGTCATACTTCATTACTTTATGCGTTGAATGATCGAGTCAAGTAAACGTCCAAAATTATGCCGAGGTTGTACAACTATTATAACATGAGAGTCTATGGGAAAATCACAATTTTGATAACATTTTCGACATTTTCACGAATAGATTTTTTTTCTACACTGTAGAGTTTAATCAAATATGTCACAGTCGTACATAAACATTTTACCTATAATTTTGTGAAAGAATGCGTATAGGTCCGTGTGCCTGTTTTTGAGATATTTCTTCGTGATTGAAGAGCTACGCACATTTCAAGCAACTTTTAAGTCCATTTTTTGGAAATATTTAATCTGTCACTTTAATATAATTTTTATCTATAGAAAGATAGCAACATTTCCGTTGTAATACAATTACTCACCGTTTGTCATTAATTCATAAAATTAATGATTTTCATTTTCGTAGGCCGAATCCTTGCTTTGATAATTTTGTCATTCATTGCAGCAAGATTTTATTTTGTGTGTACTTTAATACAATAAAAGAATAAAAGTACCCTTTAAAATGCAGGAAATCGCATTTAGGAAAAAAAAAAAAAAAAAAAAAAAAATAATAATTGAAATAATTAAATGGTATTTGGCAAAATAAGAAAATAAATTTGATCGTAATATGACCGTATATTTAACCGAAGTAACAATATTATCGTATAATGTAGTTTTGCCAAATACATTAATCCCAACAGACTAATATTTAAAAGCTGAAGTAAAGCCTAAACAAATTACTTTAAGTTGATTATCAATAAAAAATAACAATAAACAAGGCCCATTATATTTGCATGACTTGATACATATTAAAACTAATATTTACTCTTTCAGGAACAGTAAACAGCAGATATTCTAAGGGTAAAAATCTTTATCTATGGTAGCAATTCTTTTCATTTCACTTTGGAACTCTCTCCCGCAACATTTCGGGGAAGAAACAAAATTGAATCAGATCAAAAAGTTGATCAATGCCTGGATTGGGGAGAGCTGCACATGCATTGCCAGTTCTAGCTATTGATTTGCTGCTTTATGCTCTAATGCTTTCTATTCTATGTGCTTCATAATAATGCTAGTTAATGCGGAATTTTTGTCTGTCTGTTCATATTTAATTGTGAAATACAAGCCGATTTTTTACAGAATTTATATAGGTATATAATAAAAGTAAATATGAGACTATACTTGTGCGTTCCTTTCAATCACAAATTGTTAAATAATGATTGATTTAAAAACAGATTTTATAATTATGTAAGACGAAAGTGCTTAAGCTTAAGTTGTCTAATTACTTTTGTGTCTAATTACCCTTTTCTTTCTAATTGCTCTTATATATAGCTTGTTGATATAATCGGCTTCAAGGAGAGCAAGGAGGGTCGTTGTATTGTGTATAAATTTGATAGAGAGAATATTACATTTTCATTTACCAGCTATTAGTTAATTTTAGTTTTGTAGCAAAATTTTGTCTATTTTGACTATATGTCGAAGCATAGCGATGTAGAATTTTGAAGTAGTCAATTATGTGTAACATGTGTTGTTGTTTTCGTCTAGCAAGGATATAAGAAATCTTATCTTGTCAGTTTTGTAATTGGCCGTATAAAGTTTTCAGTAAGATATCGATTTAAAGTAGAATTTTGAGGCAATAAACTTTGTGTAACATATGTTGTTGTTTTCGTCTGGCAAGAATATGAGAAATCTTTTGCAACATATGTTGTTGTTTTCGTCTACTCAATGATATAAGAAATCTTATCTTGTCAGTTTTGTAATTGGCCGTATAAAGTTTTCAGTAAGATATCGATTTAAAGTAGAATTTTGAGGCAATAAACTTTGTGTAACATATGTTGTTGTTTTCGTCTGGCAAGGATATGAGAAATCTTTTGTAACATATGTTGTTGTTTTCGTCTACTCAAGGATATAAGAAATCTTATCTTGTCAGTTTTGTAATTGGCCGTATAAAATTTTCGGGTCAGGATCCATGCTGTTCGCTAACGAATTCTCTGATTACAATACGCTTTAAAAGCGAACAGCATGGATCCCGACCAGACTGCGCAGATGCGCAGGCTGGTCTGGATCCATGCTGGTCGCAAAGCCACTATGTTGGTTTTCTCATGGCGTGGCTCAAGTGTTTTATTGAAATAACGGACACCATAAATGTTTACAAACGCATCTGCATAGTTTACATTTTTAAGAGTGTAACACCTTGTCTCGTGTCTTAGTATTGATTGAAATATAACTGCGTATTGTATAGCAGAATTTCATTGTTTTAAACAGAAGGATATTCATTGTTTTGCTATGGAACGGGAACGGGAAACATAGTGAATTATAAATAATCATAACTCCTTTCGAGATACCATCCTGCTAATAGGTGAATCCTGTTTCATTTCCAGATTGTGTTGGTACATCCGGGCTAATATGGAGCGTTATAAAACATCCTCTCTTGAAGTAGAAAAGATTTTTGAGCGACATTAACAAACACAAAGTAAGTATTTTCTATTTCCATAATTGTAAAGCTACCTTTTTGTGTGGCAGCGTCGGGAGAGACTGTCTTGCGTTATACAACCTCAGACAATGAGGCGCTTGGAGAGGCGAATGGTCTCTCAATGCTTGTATCACAGAACTAAATTATGGTGGAAGACTTTCTTCCTTGGCCTAGCATCCATGATGTTAATAAAAACGTCTCCATATTAGATGTATGATCTTAATAACTTCACCACATTACTAAGAGATGGAACCTGTCAAATTAAGACATTTTTGAGACATGAATCAAATAAATTATATCTTATTTATTATCACAGAAACTACCGGAATCACATTATCAGGTATTTAGGAAAAGTAAATAGATGAACAATGTAAAAAGTGTACCATCTCGTTGCCGACCAGATGTTTCTGTTTACAGGCTAGACTACTGAAAACAATCTGTTTTTCGTCTGTTTTCAGTAAATACCGGTGCTCAATAGATTTGGTTATATTCAATCAGATGGACAAACTTCGCCATTGTGTCAGAGAAATCTCCAGATAAAACAATGTCAGCCTTATAGTTAGCACAGAGTTCACAGCTCGGGGTAGAAAGTGTTCACATGTTATTAAACGTTGTGGTCAAAATCAGCAAACAATTAGCAGTGAGGAGCATGGACCAAAACCAACGCTTAGGAACACATGCATTTTAAGCATAATTTCATCAAATTTGAACTCGAACAGGCTGCGTTTCCTTTCGGAAATACACAAGCAGACACTGAAATTGATGGATCCATCAGTTACATTTAAGAGCGTTTATATTAACTTTTGATTTGCCACATTTACTAGTAACATGCAGCAACTTTTTGGGACAACATAGATTAAAGGAAGTTTATCGATGATAATAAAATGATGAAAAAAGAAGAAAATAACTCGGTTGGTGGAGGAAACTATTTCCCCACTCTTCAGTTTTAAAGTGTCTTTAAACAGTTGAATATTAAATTGATCTCTGCATCACGACAAACATTAGTAAATTTACAAAATCATGTACATGTATAAGCATCGAGAAACTTTGGCATGAAACGGTGTTTAATGATAATCTTTGCCTCAAACTATGTGCACCGTGAAACTTTGAATAATAAAAAATACACTGTCATAAAAAGCTTTATCGAAGAAGAAGAAATATATGTATTAAAATGGTATCATTGTCTATTGTCTGTGTTTACTTGATATAAATCTTACAACACCTGTAATTACTTCAAATCAACGTAAAATGGCAATTATTCTGGGACAAAACCATTTCTCCTCTGGAAATATCATTCATGCCCTTTTAAACAAAGATCTTGGTTTCGATTTAGATAATTTAATTATGCAAGCGTTTTTCCTGTGTTCCTGACATATTACACTGAATGATGAGCGGCTTCAGGCGGTAAATAGATATTCTACCCCTGTAACAGTCAAGAGGAGAACTAGCCAGATTTTCATACTTACATTTCAATGACCGGAAGCTGTACACATAATATTGTACACAAACCTACATAGCATCAACCCATTCCACAAATACCAACACCTTTCATTTGAAGAGTATTCTTGGGCTAGTTGCGATAGATGAGCTGGTGTAAGCCTTGCCATCGGCTTGCACAGAAGGAAGGCAAAGCACAATCTTCTTTTTCTATATCTGCAATCGTAGTAAGCTCATCATACAAATACCAATAAATCTACCAGTATCATAAAAATAAGAAGACGCATAAAAATTAAATTACAGTGTAAAACGGCGCTCACTCGAGCTTCGATGACTTACGTACCATGTCTAACTCGAGCTGTTCATGTTATCCCTGACCGTTTCCCAAATAATTTACTAAACCCAGGAACATGCATATTATAATTCATCCTCCTGTGAGCGCGGGCAATTGATGTTTTACAATGTTTATTTGAGAGTCGTTTTATAAAAATTTAAATACAGTGTATATTTCTGTCCATTAACATTTATTTTATTGCATCTCTTGAGTGACTGGATTTGGTTTGTGTTTTACGGCGCATCAATAAAGTACAAGTTATATTGGTAAAAAAAAAACAATTTCACATCTCATTTAGATCGAAATGAAAATATGAGGTATGGAATTGAAACTTTATATTCCTGCTGGAATCACAGAGATACAGCAAAATCAAGTGTTCAGACCCTATTAATCGCCTTTCATTATTATGCAACGGTAAGGCAGTGGTTCCACGTCTTTTCATACACTAGGTGTCCCAGAACCACATTGGTCATTTTGTTAGAAAAGTGTCAGAAAAATGACATTGTAAATCAATCTAATATGCCGTATGCTTTAGATAATACCAGATAGAAAGAGAAAATGGGGGCATTTCTTTTATTTTTTTATCTACTATTCGGAATCATATTTTGTGATCACATGATACAGAATACAATATCTAGGAAGACCCCTTGGACGCAAAGAAGGCAGCCAAGTAAAACTAGACTTGCTTTGAATGAATCTTTCATGAGCGATAATAAAATGAGTTACATTCCTCATAATCGACTTAAGAGACACTCTGTTGTACACATAATTGAATGGACTCCATGTTTAGTTTAGTTTAGTTTTATGATATTTTATTGATTGAAAAATACGGTAATACAGTACTACTTAATACATGGAAATAAGTAAGCCAACAAACAAATGAAGAGGGAATGAATTAATAAACCAGATATCAGAGTTACAAGTTATTCCAACATTTCCTAGAGTATGACATAAGCAGCAAGACTTAGCAGATTTTTTGTATTGTCGTCAGGCTATCACGCGACATGTTTAAAGAAAATTCTAAAAACCTAAAGACAAAATATTGAAATGAATCTAAAAAGCGATGTAAAGATAGCGCAGTAAAGTACCGCTATTCGTTCAGACTGAAGAAAAAGAAAAGAAAAGGATATCTCTGTTTGGACCCCATGATCCCAAGGGACCAGAAATAGAACAATACTGTGTCCCGTTCACTCTCCAGGTCATTATATAACAATAAGAAAATAGCTTTGTACATCGCAGTTAAACAACAGGAAATGTGTTTCTCTGCAGTCGCTGTGAAAATAACTAATATTAAATATGTATCAGGTTTCATCAATATATGTCAACATTTAATCAGAAGTTCATATTCTTAGTATAAGAACGTTTTTAGTAGTACTCGAAGTGATTAGACTTCAAATATGAAAATTTATTGAATTCTTTGTAAGATTCCATAGCCACAGTCCGGGTTACAGTTCAGGGTGTATATATTCCGTAAGGGTCTCGGACCAAACAAAGCATCGGGTACAGACCAAGCATCACTGCGTGTCCTAAAACACTTCAAATTAAGGTAACCCATATGTCCTGTGATGCAATCTTTGACAGGAATTGTTGCTATTTAACTATGAGGTGCTGAGGATTTCTCCACTATCTTCCTTTGCATACTTCACGGCACAGAACTATATAAGCATCAAGCTGATAATACAATAAAAACCAAAATAAAATTTATTTAAACCACTTGATGTCATAGATCAATCCATGAAAATTAGACCCATCTGTTAGTAATGATTTTACAGTAGCCTCAGTATTCAATAAAGAAGTTATAATAAAAAATGAATGGTTGAATCAAAATGAATTGTTCTTGAAAAAAAAAAAATGAAAAGATGAATGTTTATAAAATTGAAACCTTACATAGAGACATTCGATATTTTACATGTCATATGCACACATTTAGGTTAATGTTTAGCAGGTATATCTACCCAACACCTGTACAAAATGTTCAAGTCTCTAAGCATCTGTACGAGGCATATCAAAATAGAACTAGGTTTGTATATAATATTCCAACTCTACCAAGAGTTATTTTGGCCTCCAGATATTGAACTACATCATTAAAATTCACAGCTCGCACTTACACAAATTTTAAGTTACAACTTCTATAAAACATTGTACTGTGGATATCTGCATGAGTGTATCGAGTGAGCCTGTAACATCAGGCCCCGATTTCACGAAATTACTTGAGTAATTGCTTAGCTAAGTCTGTTATTTCAAATGCTTGTTTTTGCCCTTTATGTGTCTTCAATGTTGACTTTTTCATCTATATCAGACCCGTACATGACTATTCCATAGATCAAAGCACAACAATTCTGAATTTTACAGAAAATGAAGTATAAAAATGAGAAATATACTTAAGCAAATACTTAAGTTCGTTATATCGTGCTTAAATAGAAATATGATATTTGCGAGACTGAAATAAGTACAGCAGACAAATACTACTTACCATAGTTTAATTTAGCTATAAATACATTGGTATAGAAAAAATCAACATTAAATAACAATAGCTTAAGCAATAGCATGATTTTAAAATAACAGACTTAACTAAGGAATTACTTAAGTTGTTTTTCTTTGTGAAATTGGGGCCTGGTGTTTGCAAGTGACAAATTTATATCTTACATGTCAAGAAAAACATGTTTAGCTAACCTGAATTGTTTGATACCAGTGAAAGTAATAATTGCTTAATTTTGTGAGAAAAAAATGAATTTCAGAATATCTTTACTTCAAGTGTAAACCGTAAAAAAACCATCAAGAATTATGTCAATGGTTTTAAGTTTTACCCTGCTAAATAGCTAAAATGGACTGGTCCATCATCAAGTTTGGACAGTACCAATTATTATTCAAAGGGGTGTTCACTGAAAATTTACTTACTGAAAAGTGAACAGTGCAGACCATGATCAGCCTGCAAGGATGTGCAGGCTGGTCTTGGTCTGCACTGTTTGCAAAGGCAGACTCATTTGCTGCCAACAGGCTAAAGGTTAAAGCAGAAAAAACGTCAATCGTGAATAAAAACTGAAAGAAAAACAATCCAGCTAGTTCTATGAATTAATTCTTTATTCTGTATGATAAGTTAGGCAGTAAAGATGCTATAAAATAGTGGGTATTTTGCTTATAAAAACGTTATTGTTTTGAAAATTTTTGCTTAGAGGTATATACCATATTTTGCGGATGTTTCTAAATTTTTTTGTACTTCTAGCATGTGTAAATGTTGAGTTCTGCTCAACCCGGAGCTAGAGGGCGTGGACGGTAGCATACATTGCCACTACCGCCCATGAACAGGCTCAACCAAACCGAGCCTGCAACATTTTCGTTTATGTCGTGTTGAGCGACCTGTGGAGTTTCCGCTTTTTCTATTGTGTATCTCATCAATTTAATAAAAAGGTGGAAAATTGCAGGTAGCACAGCACGACATAAATGATAATGTTGCAGACTCGGTTGGATTGAGCCTGTTCATGGACGGTAGTGGAAATACAAGCTACCGTCCACATCCTCTAGCCCCGGGTTGAGCAGATCTCAACATTTACACATGTTATAAGTAACAGAATGTAATTAAGATACATCCGCAGATGTGCAATTCCATGAAAAGCGGCGTATGGTCCCCAGATAAAATAATGGCTGTGCCCTAAATGAGAAAAACAATGGGGGAGAACTAACAAACTGGAATTGAGAGAGGGGATATGTGGTTATGGAGCCTGCATATCACAGAAACTGCCAAAAGACAAAATAAAAAGCAGGCACCATATCCAGGGGGCGATTAAACAATATCAAATGTTTGGAGAATTGGAACCATCCAGGCCGAAATGCTCCAGCTGAAAATTTAAAAAATACACTAAAACAACATAAAGTCGTACTGAACGATCTGAAGAGATCGAAATATAACAGCTCTGGTTGAAGGTACAGGGAGACATTTTGCGGCCGCTACACGGCACAAACAACGCTGCTGTGATAGTGGAAAACCACAGTCGAATCAAGGGAACCTACTGATTACAAGGACTATTTCCATTATCAGCAGCAGCCTCTCTTTGAAGACCTGAGTCTTCATATGATGCAAGTCGTCTTCATGATCAAGTATTTCTTCCACCTTTACAGGACACAGTATATTGCAGAGATGGTAATGGTGACTTTAATCTACTGTATTAAATTTCGGAGATGCTTCATCCATCAGTTTACAGTCATTAAATGAGAATATGTCTGAATGTTCGTAAACTACCAGTAATACCATTAAATAAGAATATGTCTGACTGATCGTAAACTACCAGTAATATCATTAAATAAGAATATGTCTGACTGATCGTACACTACCAGTAATATCATATGTATGACTGATCATAAACTACCAGTAATATCATTAAATAAGAATATATCTGACTGATCGTAAACTACCAGTAATATCATATGTATGACTGATCGTAAACTACCAGTAATATCATTAAATAAGAATATATCTGACTGATCGTAAACTACCAGTGATATCATTAAATAAGAATATATCTGACTGATCGTAAATTACCAGGGATATCATTAAATAAAAATATGTCTGACTGATCGTAAAGTACCAGTAATATCATTAAATAAGAATATGTCTGACTGATCGTAAACTACCAGTAATATCATTAAATAAGAATATGTCTGACTGATCGTAAACTACCAGTAATATCATTAAATAAGAATATATCTGACTGATCGTAAACTACCAGTAATATCATTAAATAAGAATATATCTGACTGAATATGTCTGACTGATCGTAAACTACCAGTAATATCATTAAATAAGAATATATCTGACTGATCGTAAACTATCTGTAATATCATTAAATGAGATTATGTCTGACTGATCGTAAACTACCAGTAATATCATTAAATGAGAATATGTCTGACTGATCGTAAACTACCAGTAATATCATTAAATGAGAATATGTCTGACTGATCGTAAACTACCAGTGATATCATTAACCGAGAATATGTCTGACTGTTCGTAAACTACCAGTAATATCATTAAATGAGAATATGTCTGACTGTTCGTAAACTACCAGTAATATCAATAAATGAGAATATGTCTGACTATTCGTAAACTACCAGTGATATCATTAAATGAGAATATGTCTGACTGTTCGTAAACTACCTGTGATATCATTAAATATGTCTGACTGTTCGTAAATTACCGGTGATATCATTAAATAAGAATATGTCTGACTGTTCGTAAACTACCGGTGATATCATTAAATAAGAATATGTCTGACTGTTCGTAAACTACCAGTGATATCATTAAATAAGAATCTGTCTGACTGTTCGTAAACTACCGGTGATATCATTGAATAAGAATATGTCTGACTGTTCATAAACTACCGGTGATATCACTAAATAAGGATCTGTCTGACTGTTCGTAAACTACCGGTGATATCATTAAATAGGAATATGTCTGACTGTTCGTAAACTACCGGTGATATCATTAAATAAGAATATGTCTGACTGTTCGTAAACTACCAGTGATATCATGAAATAAGAATATGTCTGACTGTTCGTAAACTACCAGTGATATCATTAAATAAGTATATATCTGACTGATCGTAAACTACCAGTAATATAATTAAATAAGTATATGTCTGACTGATTGTAAACTACCAGTAATATCATTAAATAAGAATATGTCTGACTGATCGTAAACTACCAGTAATATCATTAAATAAGAATATGTCTGACTGATCGTAAACTACCAGTAATATCATATGTCTGACTGATCGTAAACTACCAGTGATATCATTAAATTAGAATATGTCTGACTGATCGTAAACTACCAGTAATATCATTAAATAAGAATATGTCTGACTGATCGAAAACTACCAGTGATATTATGAATAAGAATATATCTGACTGATCGTAAACTACCAGTAATATCATATGTCTGACTGATCGTAAACTACCAGTGATATCATTAAATAAAAATATATCTGACTGATCGTAAACTACCAGTAATATAGTTAAATAAGTATATGTCTGACTGATTATAAACTACCAGTAATATCATTAAATAAGAATATGTCTGACTGATCGTAAACTACCAGTAATATCATTAAATAAGAATATGTCTGACTGACCGTAAACTACCAGTAATATCATATGTCTGACTGATGGTAAACTACCAGTGATATCATTAAATTAGAATATGTCTGACTGATCGTAAACTACCAGTGATATCATTAAATAAGATTATGTCTGACTGATCGTAAACTACCAGTGATATTATAAATAAAAATATGTCTGACTGATCGTAAACTACCGGTGATATCATTAAATAAGTATATGTCTGACTGATCGTAAACTACCGGTGATTTCATTAAATAAGAATATGTCAGACTGATCGTAAACTATCGGTGATATCAATTAATAAGAATATGTCTGACTGTTCGTAAACTGCCGGTGATATCATGAAATAAGAATATGTCTGATTGTTCGTAAACTACCAGTGATATCATGAAATGAGAATATGTTTGACTGTTCGTAAACTACCAGTGATATCATGAAATGAGAATATGTCTGACTGTTCGTAAACTACCAGTGATATCATGAAATGAGAATATGTCTGACTGTTCGTAAACTACCAGTGATATCGTTAAATGAGAATATGTGTGACTGATCGTAAACTACCAGTGATATCGTTAAATGAGAATATGTGTGACTGATCGTAAACTACCAGTGATATCGTTAAATAAGAATATGCATAAGTGATCGTAAACTACCTGTGATATCGTTAAATAAGAGTATGTCTGACAGATCGTAAACTACCAGTGATATCATTAAATAAGAATATGTCTGACAGATCGTAAACTACCAGTAATATCATTAAATGAGAATATGTCTGACTGTTCGTAAACTACCAGTAATATCATTAAATGAGAATATGTCTGACTGTTCGTAAACTACCAGTAATATCATTAAATGAGAATATGTCTGACTGTTCGTAAACTACCAGTAATATCATTAAATGAGAATATCTCTGACTGTTCGTAAACTACCAGTAATATCATTAAATGAGAACATGTCTGACTGTTCGTAAACTACCAGTAATATCATTAAATAAGAACATAACTGACTGTTCGTAAACTACCAGTAATATCATTAAATGACACAAAGGGTCTTAAACTATTATTTTTTTTGTAAAGAAGTTTTATATAAGTTTAAGAATTTAATAATAAAATGCGAGGCTCTGCTGACCATTTTATGTTTTTTATCAGTGGGTAAAAATTCAATTCGAAAAGACTGATTGAAATAATTGTTCGTAAAAAGTGTTATGTTCAGAAATGCCCAACCCCTCTCTATGTAGAGACAGAAAACTAATAATACTTAGTTTTCTTCTCTTTTGGACATATTTTTATCCCTTGTTCCTTTTTGTACTTGTGCTGTAAGCATTCTAAAATATTTGACACAATTAAAATGATTTTCGCACTACATTTGATCCTCAACTCACCAGAACTGTTACCTGTTGATGCATGTATTTTTCCAGCGAACTACACAATACATCAGATTGGTAATATTGTGCAGCAGAAATATGCTGTACATTTCAAGAAGGAAACAGTAAAGTTCTAAAAATTGCAAATATATGATACAGCCATGCTGAAATATACACTCTCTGAATGGTTTGGTCTATCAATGTTCAAAACTTTGCTTGAGGTCCGAAGGAGATTTTACTATTGACCTGCAAGCATTACAATAAGTGTTTATAATATCAAATGAGAAATAAAATTCATTTTTTTTACTTAAGATCAGCTAATCACAGACTAGTTGGCAGGACATCGGAAAAATGGACTATTGGCTCATTTATTCAGATAGATAGGTTTCCAATAAGTCCTATTTCAGTGGTCAATGGTCATTTGGAAAGACATATAATGAGCCAGTAGCTGTTGTTGTTGAACAATCCGAGTCTGTTATTATTGTTCTTGGTTGCATTCTATGCTTCCAAAGGATCATTTTATAGATTTTATCTAATCAAATTAAAACATTATAATGATATATCATAACACAAACTATGGACCGGCGATATATCAGAGTCATGCTGTAATAAGCAACATAGCTCGACACTATTTTGTGGTCACACGTTACACACATTTTCTCTGACTTTTCTGGCATTGTATCTATCTGAAAAAGGTGATTTTCTGGCGTTCTATCTATCTAAAAAAAGGTGATTTTCAATAATTTGCGCAAAAGCTTTTTAATGTGCATCTAGAAATTTTCCGACTCTTAACACTGTGAAATGAAAAAAAGTCTCTACTGGTTTAGTGAAATGTCTGAAAAATGTAGAATAGCTGCAGACCATGATGTTCAGATGTAAAGAGATGCAGGCCTTTGTTTATTATGGTGTATCAGAGAAACATAGTGTATGCAAACATTTAATAAGTAAGTAGATCATTAAATTTTGAATTTAGAATGTTCTTTTACTAATCCAGTTGCACTTGAAGAAACTATTTTTAAGATAATCAAAATTTTAACTTATTTTGTAATTAAAGGGAGGTAACTTACTTTTAAAAAAGAATAGTAAAATCCGCCTGCTCAGTTTGTTTTGGTAAACGAGCTTTTAACTGACTTTTGGAAGAAATCAGTGTCCGTTTCATCCGGATTTAATTAATATTTTGTACATAAGTATATCTGTATCAGTTGTAGGAATTGATAAGTTTTTGTATGTAAGCTGGTATGTCAGTAGTTGAATATTTGAATGTTGATGTCCTCTGACAGCTTGTTTGCAGAACTGTTCTTTTAAACATTAATTTCAGAACAAATTACAGATTTAAGTTTCTGTTCGATTATGAGCTTCATCATTAAACTCTGAAACATATTACTCCTACTATATATATACAGTTTTTATTTTCTCTCTTTAAATTATTAACATCTTAGAGGTCTGTCCTTGAGATTGTCACTTCTTTTTCTGGTGATCAGATTTGCAATACATGCACGGAATGTCAAATTGCTGACATAATTGCTGACAAAATTTTAGTTAGCAAGTAAAGTCAGGTGACATTAGAAAGTCAAAGACCTCAACCTATCTTGTTGATCTAATTGTTTTCATATCTGGCTTCTAAATAACTTTGCACAAATTTGAATCCTTCATAAGAAAACTTTCTGACTGGATTTTTTGATACAGGTCAAAAAGTTTAGGTGATTACAATTTAATTTTTTAATAATTTCTTACAGTTTGAAAAATATCTCTTCTTTTGCAGTGTAAAGTAACAGTGAAGCAGAATTTGTGCAAATCATGGACTTCAGAAATAAAGACAAACAGGTCTTTATTGATACTTCTACATTCTGCATTGGGGATCTGTAGTTGTTTGTTTTAGATTTAATGAGAATCATAGAGAACATTTAAGTGAACAGATCATTTGTAATATGTGGAATAATTCACAAATTATTAAACTGCATACAGAGTAATACATCACATGAGGCAATGTAGTAATACATTACAATTGAAGGGAGGTAACTCAATTTTAAAACAATACCACTAAAATACCCTTGGTTGTTTGTATTTAGATAACTGTACAGTTGTTTTGATAGGAAAATTCATTTAAACATTTAATTTCTGAATCAGATCACACTTTTATGGTTTCTTTAATAACTTTTTAACTTGACTATATGAAGAATATGGAGAACTATCCTGCTCGCACTGGTATCTGCACCTTGGTTAAAGTACTGATGAACTTTCATTATATATATATATTTTTTTACTTGACGGACTTGCTTTAACCTTAAAACTGTTATTCCATAGTATCACCTGCATCATATGATAAGGTCCATAACCCTGGTGCCAATATATACATATCAGGAATCGTGTCCCCTTTTTACTTGGAATTTTGGATTATTTCATCACTAATATCACTAATATTTCATGAAAGATGTCCCCTGTTTACTTTGAATTTTAGTTTAAAATAAATTTATGATGCACTGAAAACTTTAAGCTTATTTGAACTTCTCACGAATCCGCATCCTGGAAACCCCACTGGTACTCGAACCCACGACTCTGATTGAGCGGCCGACACTTTAACCACTAGACCACCGCTCTCTCCCTTTTATGAGATGGATTGGATTTCAACTTTAAACAGTTGCCATGTATCAGCAACTACATCAAATGACTCAAGTTCTACAATTATGGCTAAGTATTTCAGAATATTGCCCCTTTTTACTATGAATTTCTTTTAAAACTTTTTATGAACTTTCACTCTCTGTCAGTTATTATTAAATTGATTTGATTCAGTCTTACAATTGTTGTTCCACATGATCAGCTATATCATATGACACAAGGAATACTAATTTTGCAGAAATATTTCATGAATTATGTCTCTTTTGCACTTAGTTATTCCTTTGGTATACTCTAACAGTATCTCTTTTACTAAATAAAACTGACACAGATTTAAACTGTCGTCCAACATAGTCATCCACATTGGATTCATCCCTGTGGTAGCTCTAGGTTCCTCAGATGTGACCTATTTCAATATCCAGCATTGAATAGTTGAGTGTGCTATCTGCTGTAACAGTTTTAGTTCTTAATAGAAGGGAGCTAACGCAGTTTGATAAAGCCAACAAAAGCAAAAGTGTCATTGCTTTTGCAGAAATGTCCCCTAGATATTGTATTTCTGAAATAAATTACAATCACAGTTTTATAGTATGTGTGTGAGTATGAATATAACATTGCCATGGAGACTGAACATCTCATTAGTCACCATAAATGTAACAGTGTATTTGATACCAGTTAGACTGATATCTTTACCTTTTATTTCTACAGGTTTTTAGGTTTGTGATTTGTCTGCCAATCCCATTTTTGTCGTGTCAGCAAGTTTGCAGTGAACTAAAATTCCACAATAAATACTTGTTAAACATTCTTTCAGAAGTGTCTCGGGATTATTCGGAAAATTTTACCACGAAAATGTAAGCAATTTACCAAAAGAAATGTAATTTATCTTTTTTTTTCAAATTTGGTCGAGGTATGACACTAAGTAAATTTATATGTCTGCCTCATTTGATTTTGCTGTAAATTTGACATGTTAATAAAAACATTGTTCTATTAAAATATGGGCACAATTCAAAAAAAGTGTTGCGTTAGAAAATTTATCTAAAGTTTCATGTGTGTCATGTGTATTCATATAAACAACAGTGTTACTTGCAGCAGTGAGCCCATTGGCCAACATGCCGAAGATTTTTCAAATTATTACTTCATCAAATTCTTGAATACCATTACTGATGTATTGGTTTTAGTTATTATGGTCCAATTTCGTCAGCATTCTAGTTATGAACTTGACGTTAAAGCTCTAAAACCTTAAAATGTATTAACTTCTTATGAAATCTAAACTGCTGAAACCTTTTACATCGAGTTTTTTTGTTATCATAGTAATTTCTGTTTACATGTTATGTTTTATCGAAATATGTGTAACATTTGAAAGAAAAAAAGGTATAAAGAGTTTAAGCGATCCAAAACTGACCAGGAACACTGATGAGAAGGGCCTTCGCATAACTGTCTGCTGTTTTCCGCCAGTAAAAGTATGTAACTCATTACGTACCCAAATTTTCCAGGCTGAGATAACTCTGTCTTAAATATACAAGAAGAAAAAATAAAGTATTGTTGGAGGTAGGAGGGAACACTCCACTTACGTGTAGCAACAAGTTACCTGAGTTAAATTATGAGATATTATGCTGATTTGACTCTAATCAAAATAAAAATAACTACAAATATATAGTAAATATATAATATATCGAAAAGTATCGTTAGATATACCTGGTATCTGGGAACTATAATTTGACGATCATAGATCATCAACAAAAAATGTTCCCACAGACCATGTCGTAGTACTTTTGATACATCATATGATCTGTCTTTTCGTATTTATCTGATAGAGCAACATACAAAATTATAAATAACAACTTGCCATTCAGCTTAAAAGTACAAGAATATCATAAATTCTTGTGCGTCCATACCAGCGATTAGCAGTCATAGGTTTCGTGCTAGATCGGTAATCGAAAAATTATGATTTATTTTCAAATGCTTCTGTACTTCTTTAATAAGCTTGTCCATCTTGCAAATTGGACAGTACCATTAACTGTTAAAAGGGGTGCTTACCAAAAAGATACTGACTGAATGGCGAACAGTGCAGATCATGATCAGACTGCACGGATGTGTAGGCTGATCATGATCTGCACTGCTCGCAAAGCCAGATTCAATCATGTCCAGCATGATAAGGGTTAAAGACTTTAAATATTTAAATTTTGCTATTAATTATAATTTCATTTAAATTATATACATATATATCTGTTGATATTTAGAAGTTTATTGTTTTAAGACTGAACTGAATGAAGTGCATTAATAATTTGAAATTCACATTCAAATCTCGGAACTACAGAACATGTCGACATGATCTGATTATGATTGTGTGCATTGCCAAGATGTAAAGTACTCAATATTTGAATTCAGCTGTTTCCTAGATGTCCAAACAAAAAATAGCATCGATTCAGAGAAAAGTTTCCTTCTTCTCTATTCGTTACAGTTCTCATGTGAATACAATCAACTCGATTCCACACAAATTGTTGACAGCAAATTGGTCACAAGGGGTTTGTTATTAAGTTGTCAGGTGTTATCATGTGTGTCTAAGTTACATTTATTGCTTATTATTATGTAGAATGTGGTGGATGGAATCTGAAAAAATAAGATGCCATGATAAAATTGATTTTTCTGTCATATAATTGTATATATAATATTGATGATTTGATAGTCCAGATAAATATAGTTAATGTGTGAGCCAACACAATCTTCAGCTACTAAAAGAAGCGTTTTGAGGGAGTACTGTGCGAGGCTGAACAATACGAGGCTGAAAATCACTTTATTGTTAGCATATTGTTTTAGAAATTTGGTGTACAATGGATAGTCTCCATTGTTTTATAATTATACTTTATTCAAATTTGATATAATATAAGAAAAGCAGCGTAAGTAATTTTGCTTGAGACAATATGACCTGACTGTTAAATAAACTCCTATTCCTTGTTACTGTTGTAACACATGACTAGAGTATCAGAAATTTAATATACGTTATTTGCTTTTCTGCCATTATCTCTTGATCGCAAAATATTACTAGTTAAGCTGTTCTTGAAATAACGTCGATTAAACGCAAGGGAAATATGTAGAAAACAATTAGTTTCCGATAGCAAATTATGTTATTTAAACTGCGTCAGCCATATTTGTAGTTTGTCTAAAATGTGCCAAATTTTTCAAGTAATGATCAATACTGAAGCAAATCGCACTTACTTATTGGATGAAATAATGAATTATCAAAAAAGATTTTGTTGTCAGTATATGTTAGTTAGGTCTTGTCTACACATGATATTTTAGCACTGAAGTACATATTTGATTTAAACCCCGAATTAAACAAAGGTGTTTGTCATTTCTTTCTTACTAACACAGCCTTTTTATATACTAAAGAACGTCTGTATTATATTAACAGAAGTTTCTATAACGGTAGATTCCGCAAGGTAAATGTGATTCCATGCCCCGGTCAATATGCAATTAGGTACATTTGTAAACACAAGGTGCGTGTCATAAAAAAGTGGAAAAAAAACAACTTCTTTCGGCACAGTTTTTGGTATGGTTTTGGTGTGACCATCAGTTAGAGTATACATTTTCATATCGCTGTGTTTTAACTGATACATTTTTAGGGCTTGATTATTCTTGGCAAACGAATTTTGTAAAATGTTGATGGATTCAATGTCGTAAATTTCATATAGTCTATATTTTTTTCTCACGAATAATGTTTTCTTTCCTACGATCATACCATACCTGTAAATTACCGGCAGTAATAAATAAAATAAATTGTCTTTGAATAAGTTCGTTTGAAAATGAAAGATAATGCGCAATTTTTTGTTTGAAAATTTGTTTATAGATCTTGAAGAAAACTATATTTTTGGGAAACACATCCGAATCTCTGCATACTTTGTAGATTTTTTTTCTTAAAACACATTTTATTCCTTCCTTTTTATGACAATATATACAGTGTACATATACAAAACATTTTAAGAAAGGTAAAAGGGTTGGACCACAAGTTCATATAATATTAGTAGTTTGGTCCGTCCCCGAAGGTATATTTAAAGGAAAATTTTATATTATTGATTGCATTGTTTTTTTTATGAAAAATGATAAAATGTAACTGGAAGAGGACCGAGTTAATCGAAATGAATAAAAACAATGTTAGGGAAGAAGTAGAATGACTTAACTAGAAATTAAGAGAAAGTGAGATAGATGGAAATATAAGAAAAGGGAGAGTCCAGAGTCTTGGGTCGTAACTCGGTGAGGTACAACTGCGTTAAGTTTATAATTCGGCAGCAATCAGATATTTTAACGAAAACGATTTGTATGTTTGATATATTTTTGTACTTCTTAGAATATTAATGAATTTTCTTCGTCAGTATAATTTTCATCTCCAAACAAAAGAGTACGCGTATTCAGTGGATGAAAAATACGTGTGGCGTTAAAAAGCTGTATTCTTTGTAAAATATAATGTCTACATTTTAATAGAAAATGTTCAGCATCTTCAATATGGTGATCACAATCACATGCAGCATTGTCTCTCAAATGATTTCTTTCATGATAAATAAGCTTTTAAATTACTGCATTTATTACGCATTTGAGCATGGAAAACCGAGTACAGTCTTTCGCCAATACAAAAAAATGTGGGTACAAAAGAATGTTTGTATTTTAGTTTAAGTTTTGATTTGAAAATATGAATTGTGGATGAATCTCTTATATCGGATTCTAAATCGTTCCATAAAGAAGAAGCTGATGGAATAAATGAGTTAGCAAAAATTTGCATACGACTAGCAACTGTTATATAATCATTCTTGTTTCATAGAAGATAGGGCACATCATTGGCAACTATATCTGGAATAAGATTTAATAGATAGTCCGGTAGTGTACGATGTTTGGCTTTATACATGGTAACAAGTTTCTGAACGTTTCGTCTATCGGACAAAGATACCAAACCAATTTCATTAAGTAGACGTTCGATAGAAACAGACCTCGTAAGACCTGTGACAATACGTGCAGTCTCATATTGGAGTTTTTCAAGAGAATGTGTTTCGTAATCTGCACAGCCTTCCCAGACTATTGATGTGTATTCCAAAACAGGTCTCATGTAAGATATATAAATTTGATTTAACGTATTTCTTTTTAGTTTGAATTTTAATGTTCTCATTGACCCTAGAATTTTTGAGGCAGATGAAAGTATATTATTGATATGATCGTGCCATCTACCATCTGATCTAAAAGTAACTCCTAAAGGTTTATGACTGTCAACATAATCAAGAAGAACATTATCAAGGTAAAGAGAAGGTTTAACTTCAGATCCGAGTGTACAAAATACCACTTCTGTGTTTTGTTCGGATTAAAAGTTACTAACCAACACTTGGACCATTCAGCTATTTTATTTAAGTCGTCATTTAATGTACTTTTCATAGAAACAATATCAGAGATGGAGACTGCGATAGAACTGTCGTCTGCAAAGAGCCATGTTACACTGACTAGGTTGTCTGCAATGTCATTGACATAGGTTAAAAATAATAAGGGCCCAAGTACAGAACCCTGTGGAACACCAGCAGTGACATAGTTACAATCAGAATATGAAGAATCTACAAATACCTTTCACTATGTTCAGATAACTTAATAGTCCTAGTAGAGTTGTCTACCACTGGCTTCACTTTTCCAAGTAGGACCAATTTATTTGGATTAAATATTGCCTTACAGCATGAAAAATGACGTATGAAAGTTAAACCATTATATAATTAAGGCACCCCGGTATTAATTTTTCAACAGAAAGTAATATCAGATGCAATTTGAATTTTTAGGTACCATCTCTAATAAATCCCGCGCGATCACCCAAACGATAACATATTTGAAAATTATTATTTTTCTTCATTAAAACGTTTCAATACAGAAAATATTTTTGTATAACATTACAGTATGCACTTAACTTCTTTCATTGACAACCTTTTTGAGTTCAACGATGCATGAGAACCATAACAATTATAATATAAACATGCTGTCCTATAAATTATCGTGCTATAAGATTTGTCTTTCATTCTTATCTTTTCCTGTTTGTCTTCACTACAGTATGTCATACGTATAAATATATGTACTCTATTTTGGGAAAAAATATGTTTAAACTAAATTATCGTGCGGGAGGAGTACACGTACATACGGTGGCATAGAGGGGACACAGGAAATATTTTATTTATCACGTGCGCAGGTGTTAGCTAACTCGTGCGAACGTGTTAATTAACATGTGCCCACATGATAACTATCACGTTCGCACGTGCTAGCTATCACGTTCGCACGTGGTAGCTAACACGTGCGCAGGTAATAGATAAAATATTTCCTATGTGAACGTGATAGCTATCATGTGCGAACGTGATAAATAAAATATTTCCTGTGCGAATGTGACAGCTATCACGGGCGAACGTGATAGCTAACAAGTGCGAACGTTATATAGTTATCACGTGCGCACGTGTTAATTAAAATGTTTGTACGTGGAAGCTAACACGTGCACACGTGATAAATGAGATATTTTATGAACGCTTAACTTACAGAGTTTTTCTAAAAGTTTTGAACATCACTACGCCGCTATTGAAAATATGTCATTTAAAATGGTTATTCATTTAAAAAGGATATTTGAATACGAAAATTGTAAGTATTTCAAAACTTTTAGAATTTTGAAAATCCATAAATGAGCGAAGAAGTTATCAAAAATTAAAAATTCCGATCCCATGTACACAAACGATGTAAAACATTGTTTTGCCCACCTGTTAATACGTGACGTCACGGCGATCTTTCCTATTATACGCAAACATTCTAATCATTTTCGATTGTACTAAAATTTCGTCTGATCATAATTATAATAACTAACGTAATGATTATAAAAATTGTAATTGCGATACATTGATACAGCAAAGTAAAAGACACACAAAGACACTGTTCTGCGGAACAATACATAAAAGGACACAACTCTGAAGATGACGCTGTTAAATATAAACTTTAGAAACTCGCCAAATAGTGAATAATTGACTATCTTACCAAACATAGCAGTGATCATACCATTTGACTAAAAAGTCTTAAAATCAAGAGAGCTGACAAAATGACCTTGCAATCGATATCGGTCATTCACTTTCTTATGAGCAATGTGTCTAGTTAGAAGGTCAGCTCTTAAAGCACTCATAAGTTAATAAGCGAAAACGTACGGACAGACGGACAGATGGAGAAACAGTGCCATCACTTATCACGTCCCTTCCGGCGTATAAAGTTTGTAGTGTTACAAAGCATTTTCTTTACGTTATCTCAGAAAATACTTAGTGGAAGTAATAATTAAGTTAGAAACGTAAAATTGGAATTGATGGGAGCAATCTATTTTCTTTGAATTGCAAAGTTGAAAGCAATCGATTTGATAAGATAAGATAAAATAATCTTCAAAGTGGTAGCGTTTCTGATTGTCAAGGAATATTCAAACCCTGGAGGGAAATAACATAAATTGCTTAGTACATGTGTGTGTAATTGTATTTTGGTACTATTCAGTTACGAATGAAAGTAAAAAGATGTCTCTTTATGTCAACCTTTTAGAATTTCTTTCAGTTGAAAAGTTTTGAATTAAGCTGCCACAGTTTAAAGCTACGTGTAGCAATGTGCAGAACCAGATAACGAAACCGCATAGACTGAAAGCTGGTCCATATGCGTTTCAGCTAGGACCCAAATGAAACAAAAAGCGTTCATAAACTTAGTTTTTTCTTGACAGCTATGTAAAATACTTTATGCGGTTGATAAGACATATTTTTTTTCAAATACTGGGCACATGGATAGACAAAGGCAATCCGAGTGCTCCCACTTTTGAGTGTGGGTTGGGGAAAAGAGATGTGAGTGGGACGAACTTAAAAGTTCTTTATTACCCTTGCAGGTTATACAAATATGAATGGTACTGACGTACTTTTAAGAGAAATCTAAGAAAACCTTATTTCAGAAAAGGTGAATCAACCAACAGGCATAACATTCTAGATAGTTATTATTAATACTTGTATCCAAATTACCAAAAGTTCCTTCTGTGGAACATCTGAACCATTATTTATGCAAGGACAGGATGTACTTATAAAAATGGCGCCATCATCTATGAGTGAAGAGCAACTTTGTGAACCATCGATTGAATCATGCAACACAAAAATTAACAAATATATATATATATTGTTATCAATTCTACTCTAGAACTGAGCACTAGATGCCTAAAATAAAATTTATATCTCAATATTCAAAATTTACTGTGCACAAGTACCCTAAAGCTGATCTATAAAAGTTCCTTAAATATTAATCGGATATGATAGACATATAACTTGTGTCATTTAGCAAGGTTATTTTTCACCTAGTTCCTTTCCATCATTCCATATTGCCCATATCGGAGTAATTGAGAGGTTTGAACTATGTGCCGGTCAATCACTCAATGGTAGCTTTTAATAATAACATCACCTGTTTTGGCCGAAATGTTTTCATTTTAGTTTGTTTTACAAGTTGTAAATTCAAGATGAAATTGTGTTACTTAAGCGATGGAAACAAAGACGTCTCTTTTCAAATTATTGTTGTTTACAAACCAAATCTCTTCTCTTTTTATTCATTAAAAAACTTGCGGACTGAATCCTGCACAATACGACAGACAATAGCTTTGCTGAAATATTCTTTTTAAGAGAGAAAAGTTATCGATATTTGCGTTTATTTTTATTTGAAGCCATAAATATTACACGTATTCCAAAATCTTGCACAAAGTAAACAACACATAGACGTTCTACAAAATATGGACTGGTTTACAGCTTTTTTTGGAATATGAGACTTACCTTTTAGGGGAAAATATGATAAATTAATTCATACATTACACTATTCATTAAAATGAATGATAAAGGATGCCTAGAAAACTGCTAATGGACAGGCTAGACGTCCGGTTACATGACGACCAGATAGTCCAATTAATTTGATGCGATCCTAGGTAATATTGAGTTATTTTTCATATGGACAATATTTCCACCCGCGGCAAACACTCAAAAGACCATAACTTGTTGAGGAAATGTCCGATGAAATTGTCATCACTGATGATTTGGGTTTAAATGCCAATTTCGTTGCGAATATAAGATAAATTCAATTAAAACTCACATGTATAAAAAAGTTTGATCTTTAGATCCAATCCGTAAAAGACTGTAAAAGTGGACAGATGTACCCGTAAAAGCGGGCAGACTAACGGTACTGGAATTGGAAAGAATCTGCCCAGGTTTACAGAAGGGTGAATGTATATATACACTGCATTTCCCTAAGTTTCAGCTTGTGACCTTGATATTTGAGCTAGGGGTCTGAGAAACTTGTGCTTGGCACATTGTCTTATTATGAGGTATATTTGTGCCAAGTAATATTCAAATCCCTTCATGGATGGCAGAGTTATGGGTCAGACAGGAAAAAAGCCCTGTTGACCTTTGACCTCCAATTGTGACTTTGAACTTTGAGCCAGGGGTCCGGGTTGTGCGCATGACACGTCGTCTCATCATGGGATTTGTACCAAATAATATTAAAATCCCTTCATGAATGACAGAGTTTTGAACCGAACACGAAACTGCGGACGGACGGACGGAATGACGGACGGAAAACTGCGTTCCTATAGTCCACGGAATAACCGCTTCTGGATCGGAAGAATTTGTACGCCGCCCAGGCAGAATCCATTCAATAATGCTGTAGTTTGTTGGACATACTTTGCCTTCGCAAACACCAGTCTAAGTCTCCGCAGACCACCATTTCTTAATCATCGTCCTTTCCCACATTATCTTGTTCGTATTTTAGTTGAGAAGAAATCACCTCTTGTAGCGCAACATTCAGTCCATTGGGACCATGCATTACATATTCGATAGTTTTCTATCACTTTTCCTGACACAGTAACAAGTGAGTTATTAAATTATCATCCGAATTCGTTCAAAGTCTTCGCATTTGCATTCAAATCTTGCCCGGCAGTTCCATTGGTTTTCAACACGATGTTACAATTTATCCGAACAAAAAGGCAAATGTTCCAAAGAGTATTTATCATTTAAGATTTTCATTTTGTTACTTTTAATTTGTTTCTCAACATATCGATACTATGTGTATGTTTCTACAATGTTAAAGCTTGTCCATAAATATATCACTTATTACAAGTAATAGTTGTGATGTTGCCCTTCTTTGCTGAGCCATATCTAAGACATGGTATGAAGGATTTATATAATACACCGTAGAATTGTTAACCGTTATATGGAGAGGTAAACATCACAGGCTGTGATTTCAGTATATATTTTGCTGTCAAATTTATGTTAAGTCATATTCCATTGCCTTCCAGATGATAACTGCAAACAAAAATATGGCGCCATAAAAGTATATTATAATATACCTTTTTCTGTGACGGGTGCAGATAAATCGAGATTGCTAAACGCCAGTGTCATAAGTTATTCTAGTTTAATTACTTATTTTTTTTTCTTCAAATCCAAGCGAGAGTGTATGTCGTTTATATCATTATAGAAGTATGAATGAATTTTGATGAATATTCATGAATTCTAGAAACTGATATTATCATCTGCCGTCTTTCTGGGGTTACTCAAGGTATGGCATGAAAGAATATATATTTCCCTAGACTCTAACAAGTGTCTTGTAATTTATATCGAGGACTGAGCGCGAAGCTATTGTATCTTATACTTTATTTATATACAGTTACAACAGTTTCGCGGTCAGCCTACGATATGTATTCTTGTACAACTAAATATGTTTCAGTTTTCTCTTACAATGGTTATTACCGAAAGACAGTGCCCGTCGGACACGAAATATTTTCCAAAGAACTAAAACTAATAGGTGATAAGTGTAAACCTTGTTTTGCAATTTAAAGCCATTTGAAATAAAGATACTTACTGACCAATATTATAAGATTCTTTCACTGGTTATATGTGCAGATGGGAATTTCCGGCCTCGAGGGTAACTGTTTATGCGGTAACGAGGTTCCTACCGAGTTACCGCCTAAACAGTTACCCGAAAGCCAGATATTCCCATGTGCACCATATGACAGAATCTTTTTTTTTCATACCGATATCAAGATATAATAATAAAAAGAAAATCAATCGAACGACTTTCTTTTTAGAACTATTTCTTATAGCAGCGTATTTAAACAAAGCGCGGGAAAGCAACGTCCGTAAACAGGAAAGACGTCATGACGTTTCAAAGACAAATAACGATGTTTAGTTCCGGTTTTGTTTTATCAGCTGCAGCGTAATGTTATGAATTTTTAATAAAATAACGTGTTTTGAATCGAGAAATATACTATCAGGAACAAAGAGGAACTGTCAAGGTATTGGATTTTAATTCCGTTTTTCGAAATAAAATATAAATAACTACATAAGTCTTCTACATATATGTAGTTCGTAATACGTCATTTAAAGCACGAGAGTCATCCTACACCCCGGGGTGTAAGATGGATTTTTCTTGCATACCAGACGGGGATTTCCGGTATTTTTACCGGTGCTGGAAAAATCCATCTTACACCCCGGGGTGTAAGATGACTCTCGTGCTTTAAATGACGTATTACGAACTACATATATGTAGAAGATTTATGTAGTTATTTATACTTTATTTCGAAAAACGGAATAAAAAACCAATACCTTGACAGTTCCTCTTTTTCCTGATAGTATATTTCTCGATTCAAAACACGTTATTTTATCAAAAATTCATAACGTTCCGCTGCAATTGATAAAACAAAACCGGAACTAAACAATATTATTTATCTTTGAAACGTCATGACGTATTTCCTGTTTACGGACGTTGGTTTCCCGCGCTTTGTTTAAATACGCTGCTATAAGAAATAGTTCTAAAAAGAAAGCCGTTTGACTGACTTTATTTCTATTGTTATATCTTGATATCGGTATGCAAGAAAAAGATTCTGTCACTGGTTATAGGTGCATATGGAAATATCCGGCTCTCGGGTAACTGTTTAGGCGGTAACTCGGTAGGAACCTCGTTACCGCCTAAACAGTTACCCTCGAGGCCGGAAATTCCCATCTGCACCTATAACCAGTGAAAGAATCTTATACTCCAGCACCGGTAAAAATACCTGAAATCCCCGTCTGGTGTGCAAGAAAATGGTTTCTTTGTAATCTTTTATGTTTCCGACCGTTTTAAAGTACCCGGAAATGCAGTAATACCTTACTTATCAACTATTTTAGTTCAATAAACATCTCTATGACAATGTGTAACAGCACCAAAGTTTGAAATTCATTTTTATAGCTTAAAAACTGTATTGATTTATGAGGTGGGTTCGGATTTGCGGATAATTCCTGACTGGTATAGGACACAGTGCTGAATAAATACGAACATGAAATGGATAAATACCGAACCAAACGAAAACTCAGCTGTTCGTCCGTGCTTCATGTATGAGCCATTGATTCTCGAAGTTCATCCCCTCCCCCTCCCCCCAGTTTTCCCCCTATTAACCGTCTGTAAAATGTCATATTATTATAGTTAATAATTAATTATAAAGCTAATCACATTTAAACAATATCAAAATATGCCATACGCACCTCTATAAAATCGCTTACGCTATAAGATATACAATATTTGAAACAAACACAATTCTTTGAAAAGGTGAGAGAGAGAGAGAGGGAGACAGTCATACAGAGAGAGAGGGGAGGGGACAGACAAACAGACAGGCAAGAGGAGAGGGGTCACAGAACTTCGAACATCTGTGGTATGAAATACTTTCTTTTATCGTTATATAATAATGTGCTTTGAATAATCCTTTGATATTAATTATTTTGAATTATATATTGAATTATCCAAATTTTTGCAAACACATAAATCAATATCATGAAAAATATTTTACTGTAATGGGCGTACACATAACATATTGTAAAATTAATGAAAACGTTTAAGACGATGCCTCTTATAAAGTAATGTGTACAATAATAAGACCATGTACATGTGAACTAATTCATTTCTGTAGAATATTAGTCAGTTAGGTGTTTTTATCCTTCCACGATTTCATGTAAGTTAGGTTTTTATCCATTCCTCATGTAAACTGAGTTCGGTTATTATCAACTCGAAGTTAGGTTTTTATTCCTTTTCTCGCTGTCAGCACATTTGAACGTGTATTGTGTCAATATGCAGTGGACTAACAACATAGCGTAAACGTGCCTATAAAGCAGTATATCTTTGCTTCCAAACAACAAACTAAACAAACTAGTAGGGGCAACAAAAGCAAATAAGCATTTTTAAAGATTTTTTTATAAAAAATATCATTGAATATTTTGCCATGTTCGTCAGTATTCCATCTGAAAACACAATGATTAATATATTTAACATGATACATTTTGAAATAAATATATACTTGATTGATGGAGACAGATATAACAACCGAAGCATACCTTTATACATCAAAATTGTATAGAAAACAAAGTTGTATCGGTTTTACATCCGCCATGTTGGCACTGGGTCAGGGTCGCTGAACCGAGTCAAGACTATCCGGGTACATAGTGTGGGTGTTAGTTCTCAAACATTTCATGAGTACCAGAAAAAAATATGGAATTCAACAAGAACATCAATGCTGGATAGTATACGTTTAAGACCAAGAAGAGTGGTATTAGCCGGTGAGGTAAGCCAGACAGTCCAGGACATTGTGCCAAGTAAGGCTCTTACTCCCTGCTAGATGTGAGTTCTGGGAAGATAATTGAGATACAGTTGGTACAGGTATGCTGTTTGTCCTTTCACTCCTCTTACATATATTTTAGTATTTCTAACTTTGTAGCTATTGTTTATTGATATGTTTTACTAAGTCTTAGCAAGATATTTGATATTGTAAGTAGTATATTTATATTGTGACTAACTTCCATCACAGAATAATTTTAGGCTAGAATTATAATCATTTACTATTATATCCGTAAAAGGTAGTGCACCAACAAAATTTTGACCAGATTTTTTCTATGGTGGAAACGGAAGCAATAAAACAAAAACAAAATTATTTTTATATGTTTTTTTGAAAATATACGAGCGGCAAATCCAATCCGACGAACAACTATTTAATTTGGCGAGGCCTTACAGTCATTCATTCTTTTACTTTCTTCTGCATTGATATAACTAAAACGTTTTGCAATTTGTGATTATATATATGCAATGGAATGACTTGCGCTATTTGATACGATGTAAAACTAACCTTTTCATTTCATCTATTATTATTCAACTTTACAATATTACACACTGTATTAGACCAATTGCAAACATGATATGAAACAGACAGAGCTAATACAAAACGTAACTGAGCCAATATGAGAAAAACAGGGCCAATACGAGAAAAACAGGGCCAATACGGAATTCAAGCATTTTGATTGGTTCAAAAGAGAGGGCCAATATGGAGAAGTCACTTGTATGTATGTATGTATGTATGTATGTATGTATGTATACTGCTTGACGCCCCTTTCGGGTATAACTAGCAGGTGCGCGTCTGTGCCAGAATAAAGTTAAAAGAATGACAGTAAGATGTCAAAAGGAAGATAGTGCAAGATAAAACTGTATTAACAAGAGTAAAATCAGGATAAAACAGGGTGTAGTCACTTAATAGTAGTGGGATGCGTTAACAGCATGTCTAAAATGTTCAGGATCAGGCTGATTAACGATCAGGGGTGGCAGCTGATTCCATAGGGTAACGGTGTATGGAAAGAAAGAGAACTTAAAAACATTAATGTTTGTATGGATCTGCCTAAGGGAGTGTTCGTGCATATGACGTGTTCGTCTCAATGGCTGTACTAGATACGGAGGGACTGGAATAGCTACGTAACCATGAACGATTTTGTAAAACATGAAAAGTCTAGCAATTGTCCGTCTGTCCTCGAGTGTCTGCCAACTGAGATCATTTAACATGTTTGTTACACTATCATAATATGAATATTGACCCTTTACCCACCTGGCAGCTCTTCTTTGCACCATTTCTATTTTATGTATGTTTCTTTGTGTGTGTGGTGACCATACCGTAGAGGCATACTCTAGTTGTGGCCTAACTAGAGTCTTGTAGGAGGTTTCTTTAATATTTTGGTTTTTGACCGGGAGGTTTCCGTTAGATTTTTAAATGACGCCATTTTGTTTTACATCAGAGTTATAGATAATATTTTTTCTTTCACATTTTGACAAAAAATCATCTAACATGTTCATGTAATAACCCAAGTATAACTGAGCGGGGTGTACGTCTTCGTAGATTACAACGATACTTCCGCTTATTCGGTACTGTGTAAAATGAACAAGTGTTTCCTGTCAGAAATTCTTGCAGGTGTCAATGAAAATAATGAGAAAACACGGAAACTCAGAGTAAGTAAAAGGATGAGACTTATCTTTAACAGACATTTTGATAGTGTGGACTATTTGTGAAATGATAAAAAGCGATTCAAATGCTGGAAAATGGATGAATAAATTGGCGAACAAGAGTGAACTGCAAACAATTTCGGATAAGAATTAAACGAGGCATGGGAGTGTATAATGTGTGCTTGGTTGGTTGTATTATCTTGATCAACACATATGTGTACAATTTTGTGTCTCGTTGCCTGCAGCCTAAAAGGAAATGACTTTTAAAGCAGTTTTATCACAGTTCAAATGATAAGATAACTCACTAAAGAAAATAAATAGGAATTCAAAAAATAAGGTAAGTTCTAGTTACTCTTGATTATGTTACATCAAAAATATCTCTCAAAATTATTCTCAAATACCTACATACATGATACAACCCATTCTGTTTTACCAGCTAAAATAATTAAGATTTCTAAAATAAGTCTAAACAACTTGTCAAGATTTTTCACGGGTAAATAGAATGACCGGAAAGTAGCACCGGATAGCACCGAAACACCGGAAAGCACTCAAATTTCTTATAAAAAACATATAAGGGATGTTCTGGGCGAGTTTTCAATGGTTTAAATCGATTTATTATTGAAAAAAAGATATAATTTGATGAAATGTTGACCAATTAACTTGCTTGTATCAGGATAGTATGATAATTGACATTTCGCGAGTGCTTTCCGGTTCTGCGATCCTGTTAAATTATAAGAGATTAATAATATTTGAAGGAAATTGGAATTTATAAGAGCAGCAAAAATTCAGATAATTATTTAAAGTTTTATTATATTAATTGATTATAAGCGAATTTATCAATGTCTACATGAAAACTAAATATCCGACGCACATGTCCATTCACTTCGTGAATATATCAACACGACCGGAAAGCAATCTTTAATCATAGCGTTGAATCTGTTTAACTTGTAATGATTGAAAAAGTAATAAAAAGTGATAAATATTTGGTCAAATTAAGTCTCATAATTACGTTCATTTGATAATATTTATTTCAATAGTGCTTTCCGGTTTTGAGAAAACTGTGTTAAAATAAATAAACTTGTTAAACAGAAAAAAAAAAAAAAGCATATCTGAAAACAATTTTCATATTTATTTTTGTGACAACTGTCAAAATAACATACAAACATGTACAAGCACATACGACATATAATATACATACAAACGTAAAGCAGATGACGGTCTGTAAAATTCATCGTAGTTGTTGAACTTTTATGATCACAAATTGAAGACAAGACTTACATATAAAAACATTAAAAACATTAAAAATACGATGATCCAGAATTACTAAACATTTTTTTTTCTTTAACTATTTTATGATATGACATGTTTACAGTTGTTTACGTTCAATATTATATGTATTTGTGTACCGAAAAGCAAATTCAAGGTTACCGGAAAGCACTTGTCACATCGTGTATTGTACATCTATAGTTAACGAGGTGCTAATTTAATCACAGCGATTGTATATTAGCGATAATTAATAGGCGTTAATCCAATCATCACGGTGGTCTTATCGGAAGAGAGGAATAAAAAATAACATGTTATATTAGTTTTATTATTTTTCTTAAGTGTCAGTAATTCCGGATCACAATTTCTATATACAAAGTTAATAAAGTTAATACATAAAACATACATATAAAAGAACACATTATAATGATTATACACAGAATAAAAACAACCACATGTGTCAGAAATATAATAGTCACACAATATAAACAATACATTTGTCTTAAATTATGTACACAAAACAAATTACAGACATCGAATATGAGGCAGACTTAATTTAACTATTCAAAATGATAAGTTATTAAAGTTATTAATTTATTATGTAAATAGAATGACATTTCATTATCCATTTCATAGAGTTGCTTGGTTTTATTTCATTTTTAATCCGTTTTCATGGTAGATCTATAGCATTTGCATCAGCATTGGTGTATTTTGTACATGTACACATAATATTTTTCATATCACAGCTCGAGTGAGGGCCACACTCGAGCCTCCTTCTTGATTTAATATAAACTTGATCAGATTGAGACTTAAAATAGATGTGTAAAGCACATTTCCTTATTACTACTTAAATATATTACATTGTATATACAAAATGTACACAAATTATGTATTGGCAATTCGGACTCAAATCCGACAGAAAGGATAACTAGCAATGAAGTAGCTGGAAATGAGCTCGAGTGAGGGCCATACTGTAGCCTGATGATCACAAGAGTGATATCGTTATACTCACTCTAGAATCATTCTGCTGAATTTTTGATTTCAGCCGTAGTGAGGGCTATACCGTAGCCTGATGATCACCAGAGTGATATCGTAATTCACACTAGAGCCTAATCAGTAGTTATTAAATAATTTTTGATTTCAGCCGTAGTGAGGGCTATACCGTAGCCTGATGATCACCAGAGTGATATCGTAATTCACACTAGAGCCTAATCAGTAGTTATTAAATAATATGTACATTGCTAATTATCCCTTTTTGTTCTTTTCACAGTCACAGTACGGGTGTTGATTTTTCGTTTTTGTTGACCTGGTTTTTTACCATGTGTGCGAGGAGCAACAATGGTAGACTGTCCATTTGTCGATGTCATGTAACCTTGTTTTTGGATATGATGGCGCCTAAATCGATTGAAAAGTTTCTGTCTTTGCTGAGTCGTCATTTGGACATACTCAGTTTTAGTGACCTGAAACTGGGCATGGGTTTGGGACAAGCGGAACTCGCCGGACCCAATAAGGGCACCGCGCAAGTCCTCCAATTGACCTTTAACAAGGGTATGTAGAATGTCGACTAGGTCTGTCAATGGTTGAGACTTCCAGTCAATGGCCTGTTTAAGGACATGGTTCATGGATTCACAATTATTGTTCGTCCAATGACTGTCAATTTTGTCATTTAACGAGGGGTCACTGACCTTCGTTTTGAGCTGCGGTCTAAGTCTGTCTTGGAAATAGCGCACAAAGTTTTGTGATTTTTCCAAACAGTGACGTTCTAACCGATCACACTTTTCTTCAAAGCAGATACTATCATCACTGTCTAAGATTCCACCGTCACCAAATATCATTTCCAGAATTTCTGTCCGATCCCATAACGTCACAGCATCGTCACATAATAATGAATTAATATTTCTTATAAAGTACTTATATTTATGAATTAAAAATCTTAAGTAATAATAGTTCTGATCCCGCTGACGTCATGTGTGCTTTCCGGTGATCTCGAGTGAATATTGAGTTTATTAAGTCTGTTTCTTGCTCGTTTTTTTTTTCGTGTTTATTTCTTGTGTTTATCATTTTTTTTTTTAAATTAAAGTTTCTTATCAGGTTATCAGGTATTCTAATGATGAATTAACTGTCTAACTTTATAAATAAAGCGAGTTTTTTTTTAAAATAAATATAAAAACACATTTATTTTATTTTATTTTTTATTCAATTTCTACAAAAACACTTCTGTTAGTGCTTTCCGGTTTCAGATGTTATGTTTTTATGAACTGCTTTTCGACAGCTTGGGGAATATGGTTTACTCACATAGACCCAACGTAATTGCATCATTTACATATTTTTTGGCATCATTATTATATATCTTAAATATTTCTCACATTACTTTATCCAACGTTTTTTTTTTTTAAATTCTGACCGAAAAGCACATTTTTTTTTTAATTCTGACCGAAAAGCACTACTCAAATGAACATAGTCACATCATCAATATGATCAAATATAAATCTATGTGAAACAGATTACTTAATAAATAAGTAAAACCACTTAAAAGCATGTAGAAAGATAAAATTGCAGTATATTTCAAACAGAAATATATATATTTCTTCTTTTTTCACTGACCGGAAAGCACTCGCTAATTGTCAATTATCATACTATCCTGATACAAGCAAGTTAATTGGTCCAAATTTAATCAAAATATATGTTTTTTTCAATAATAAATCGATTTAAAACATTGAAAACCCGCCCAGAACATCCCTTATATGTTTTTTATAAGAAATTTGAGTGCTTTCCGGTGTTTCGGTGCTATCCGGTGCTTTCCGGTCTTTCTATTCACCGATTTTTCACCTAAACGCGCATAGCTGCCATAAGGTAACTCACTGAGTTTTTGTACTGTTACCGCCTAACAGTCGAAAGTTGAATAATAATATTATCATTAATCAAGCGATTTCATATTGGCCTAGTTATTTGTCCTCGGGCAGTCGTATTGGCCCTCGGCCTACGGCCTCGGGCCAATACGACAACCCTTGGACAAATAACAAGGCCAATATGAAATTGCTTGATTAATAACATTATATTACATAGTAATTTAACCAAATTACATAGTGACAAAATATTATTTAAAGAAATGAAACCTGTCCTACAATATACTGCACTATTTGTACTTGTGCTGATAAATAATCTGTTAATAATATGTTTGCCTATTCTTTTATTCTGGTTGTACAAGAAAATAGAATACAAATATATATATCATTGAAACAAAATTGTCACGTGATAGTCGAAAAGTATCTTTGATGTATTCTATTATACAACTGTAAAAGTGAGAATTGAGTGAAAAATGGGTGTAAATCAAAATGGACTAACCGCGCTAGCGCTTCTCGGAGAATATACAGATCTGGTCGCAAGACAAGAAAAGACCTCGCAAGACGAGGAAAAGATCTCGCAAGATGAGAAAAGATCTCGCGAAACGAGAAAAAGATCCCGCAAGACGAGAAAAGATCTAGTAAGACGAGAAATAGATCTCACAAGACGAGAAAAAGATCTAGCAAGATAAGAAAAAGATCTCGCAAGAAGACATCTCGGAAGATGAGAAAATATCCCACAAGACGAGGAAAAGATCTCGCACGACGAGTAAAGATCTTACAAGACGAGGAAAAGATCTCGCACGATCTCGCAAGATGAGAAAAGATTTCGCAAAATGAGAAAAGATTTCGCGAGATAAGAAAACATCTCGCAGGACAAGGAAAATATTTAGCAATACGAGAAAAGATCACGCAAGACGAGAAAAGATCTAGGTAAATCGGGAAAGAATGGGTTGGACATGCTTGTCAATGGACTTAACACAAGTTTGAATAGACCGTGTCGTATATGTGCATTTTGTTCTGGGAAGAATCACTGATATTTTGATATATCGTCAATCTCCATTTAATGGTACCAATATAATATCCAACGAAATGCAACATCTGTTGTCAAATTCTAGGCAGGTAGATCTATATTTGATTAAACATATCAAATTGAATGATATTTAATATCAATATTGTCAACTGATCGCAAGACAAATAGTCTCAAAATATTTTCAATGCCCTATCAGATGATGCATTTGGGACATTCAGCTTTTAGCATTGATGAAATGTAAACGAGTAGACATGTAAAGTAGTTAACCTGATACTAGTATAACCTAACAAATCATGCTACTCTTGTTTGAACCGTCAGTACATATGGTGTAGAATCAGAAAACATGAACCAAGCATTGAGTTTAAGAGGACTTGTAAAATTATTTTTAGCTCATCTGATTTTTTGAAAAAAAATGATGAGTTATTGTCATCACTTGAGCGGTTGTCGGCGTCGGCGTCTGCGTCGGCGTTGCCTGGTTAAGTTTTATGTTTAGGTCAGCTTTTCTCCTAAACTATCAAAGCTATTGCTTTGAAACTTGGAATACTTGTTCACCATCATAAGCTGACCCTGTATAGCAAGAAACATAACTCCATCTTGCTTTTTGCAAGATTTATGGCCCCTTTTGTACTTAGAAAATATCAGATTTCTTGGTTAAGTTTTATGTTTAGGTCAACTTTTCTCCCAAACTGTCAAAGCTATTGCTTTGAAACTTGGAATACTTGTTCACCATCATAAGCTGACCCTGTACAGCAAGAAACATAACTCCATCTTGCTTTTTGCAAGATTTATTGCCCCTTTTGGACTTAGAAAATCAGTTTTCTTGGTTAAGTTTTATGTTTAGGTCAGCTTTTATCCTAAACTATCAAAGCTATTGCTTTAAAACTTGCAGCACTTGTTCACCATCATAAGTTGACCCTGTACAGCAAGAAACATAACTCCATCCTGCTTTTTGCAAGATTTATGGCCCCTTTTGGACTTAGAAAATATCAGATTTCTTGGTTAAGTTTTATGTTTAGGTCAACTTTTTCTCTTAACTATCAAAGCTATTGCTTTGAAACTTGCAACACTTGTTCACCATCATAAGCTGACCCTGTACAGCAAGCAGCGTAACTCCATCCTGATTTTTGCAATAATTATTGCCCCTTTTGGACTTAGAAAATCATTTTCTTGGTTGAGTATTATGTTTAAGTCAACTTTTCTCATAAACTATCAAAGCTATTGCTTTAAAACTTTCAACAGTTTTTCACCATCATAAGTGGACACTGTACATCAAAAAACATAACTCTATCCTGCTTTTTGCAAGAATGATGGCCCTTTTTAGACTTAGAAAATCACGGGTAGGACAATATTTCTATCACACAAAAAAAATCAGATGAGCGTCAGCACCCGCAAGGCGGTGCTCTTGTTTAAGTTTTGATGCAAGCGTTATGTTTATGCGTATTCAATAATAAAAGAAGCGTTGACACAATGATTTGAAGAATGACAAGATCCAAGGGAAATAGACGCAATCTTCGGGAACTGAAAGCTTGTATCGCTGTGTAATTTGACTGAAATTTACAGAAAACTACAGGAAAAGTATGAAAGACATCTTGAAAGATTTGAAATAAAGTACGAAATTGGTATAAATTTATCACAGAAGGCAATCTGTATACTTTATTTGAAATGTGATTTGCTAGAGAGCATTGTATTTGTTAAAACAGTCGCAAAGCTATCAAGTAAACGTTGATTCTTCTGACCATCAGGAAATATTCAAATATTTACAGAAAATTATAATTGCTTTGCAATTGCATTTTGCTCACTAGTTAGGAATATATTTCACTTTATTACTAATGTTTTGCTTACCAGAAAGAATTTAAATCAGATCATCAAAGTTAAAGGATTTGTATTTGTTCTTAAGTTAAGATCAAAAAGCATTTTAACAAAACGTTTTACAATATGAATTAAGCTAAACATATTCCAAGATGAGAGCCATTCTCAAGACATTTTAACGCTGAAAGATTTTTTGAAGTCGGCAACTACTGGAAATGGTATGACAATTTTAATTTGAAGATAACGGCTTACAATAGAGACAGGCATTTGTGTATTCATATAGTAATTTACACACTGCTGAATTTCTTATTTAGCAGATATCCTTTTAATTTCTGTAGTTTCATGGATATAAGATGTAAAACATGACCATTTCTTTCATTCTAGTTCGATAGCAATCATGAAATACAGTTCAGATAAATATTTAAAAATTCGTTATTTCCTACATAGTGTTTCATATTACCATGTAATTAAGGTGGCTGCCATTTTGATCAAATATTGAAATGTACATACGAGGAGTGTTTGAAAAGTATTGTCTATTGTGGTGACGCGCCATTTTCACGAGGAATTTCACGTCGATGTTTATACAGCTGATTACCTCCATTTAATATCTCTGTTCTACACTATGGTTTATTATACCTCACTTTTGTCTACAATGATAAAACCCTATTACCCGAGAAAGAGATATTTTGACTATCAAAAACATTTTCAACCTTTTTAACACGTGACCAAGCGAAAAGTGACTGTGAGGTCATGTGACCACGCTGATATTTTGAATGTCATATAAGGGCAAATAACTGCTTCAACTTTTAGCCAAATCATGAAACGATTGCCTTCCTTGTACACATATAGTAGTTACTGGCGATTCAGATGACATAAGAAATTGTCAGAAAGAAAAACAACAAAAATGTCAAGATTTAACTTTTTTATGTAGATTTACTTGATCTTGTTCGGTATAATAAAATAAATATCATATGGCAGCGTGTGTGACAGTGATATTGTCAACCCTCGAAACAGAATGTCACCACTCGGCTTTCGCCTCGGGTGACATTCTGCCCTCGGGTTGACAATATCAATGTCACACACGCTGTCATATGATATTTATATAATATACATGTAACCGTTTTACCGAGTTGTCGCTATTTCAGTTTGGACAGTCGTTGACCACTAGCAAAAATGGTTGGAAAATGAATAACAAATAATGAAGAAATTCGATCATATATAAAAGTTCAAATCGGTAGAGCTTTTTTGCCGAAATAACCCGTGTTTATGGGTCTAGTCAGGTGTCTTATGAGACGGTTCGCAGGAGGAAAAAGAAATTTGATTGTGGTGTAGAGTCTGCTGAAAATGCCCCAAAATCAGGTCGGCCAGAGACTGACTGCAACGTGTGACCAAAATGTTTTGAAAATCACAGAAATTCTTCAAAATGATGCTCGATATACTGTACGCGATATTGCACGCAATTCATTTTATATTTATATTTTATATAGCGAAGGTATAACAGTACACATTCCTGTAAAAAAGGGTAGAGGTGTGACTGGTAGGTACTACCGTGACATTATCTTGAAAAAATCTCGGTGCTAAAACAACAATTTAACGTCATCAATCCAGAAATTATTTTCCTGTCTCGTTCCCTGTAGATCTCAATACATTTCTCTCACAGTGATTCTACACGAGCTTTAGACAAAAATAGTAACGAAGCGTCAGAGATTAAGTTGCCTGGATATTTCATCAGTCGAATTTTCATTTATTGCTTTTATCTTAAAGTGTATCGTGCGAATCTGTAAAAACATAATATTCATTGTAGATGTCAACATTGTGGTTGTATATTCTTATTTTATTCATTTTGTTGGGTTTAACGTCGCACCGACACAATTATAGGTCATATGGTGACTTTCCAGCTTTTTAATGGTGGAGGAAGACCCCAGGTGCCCCTCCGTACATTATTTCATCACGAATGGACACCTGGGTAGAACCACCGAACTTCCGTAAGTCAGCTGGATGGCTTCCTCACATGAAGAATTTAACGCCCCGAGTTAGACTCGAACCCACATCGGTGAGGGGCAACTGATTCAAAGTCAGAGACCTTAACCACTCGACCAAGGAGGCTGGTTGTATATTCTGTCGCCATAAAATGATATACATGTATATTGTTTGATAGTCTAGATATATCTCTATCACCGGAGATACTACAATAATGTTAGACAAGCTTCAGCTAAAGGGGTTGTCGTTTGAGTAGGGACTGCGTTCTGGGGACATGGTCATTTGTATTAGACTGTACTTGTCTTTGGCACAATATACATTTTTTTCTGCCTCAAATGGAATATGTTATACTCACGCAATTTACACAGGAAAATTGTGAACTTACTTTCAAGACATTGCAATTCTTAGTAATGAATATTTTTCAATTTCCACCACAAATTGAGATGAAACAAAAATGTAAGTATACCTTGTAAAGTTCGGCGTTTAATAGATGTAGTGTCCTTTCTGCACGCGTCTATACCACTCACCTGCAAAATTACAGCATTTCAAAATACATTGATTTCAGCAATTGAATCACAGGTGTTTGAAGCTCTATCAACGAAATATATGTGCAGGTTAGATCTCTTGAAGAGATCCAGTGCTATTTCATAGTATATTAGGTGGGTGGGATATGGTAATGCATATATTTATTGATACAAATACAAATACAAATACATGGCATTTATATAGCGCCAAAATTATAAAATATTCTATTGCGCTTTACAATTACATAACACATATTTAACATATATACATACAAAATATGAACAGGATTCCAGAACCTAGATTAAAAGATTTGGACATATATAAATACTATTTTACACCACTTCTGAATATTTTGTATTTTAACATGACTACACTCATTGTTCATAAAACTGCCTAAACAAATGTGTTTTCAGTTTTGATCTAAAGCTGGCTTCAGACTGAATGTTTTTCAGATAGCTAGGCAGATCGTTCCACCATTTGGGACCAACGACTGCCATAGATCTGTCTGCTAGTTTTGTTCGCCGTCTAGGGATGTTAAAGTTAGTGTCACTTTGTGAGCGAAGTCTGTATCGTTGTCGAGTAGGTACAAACATTTCCCTCAGATATACTGGAGTTGTACCATTGATGACACGGAAGACTATTACTAAAACTTTGAACATGACTCTAGCCTTAACTGGAAGCCAGTGTAATTCTTTCAGAAGTTCGGTACTTGGTTTTTCATTGGAAGCATTCTTGACTACTCTAGCGGCATGATTTTGGACTCGCTGTAGTTTTTTGATTTGGTAGGCTGGAATTTCTGTAAATAAACTGTTGCAGAAGTCAATGTGAGAATGAACCAATCCATGCACTAATGATTCAGTTGACTTCTGTGTGAGATGTTTCCGTATAGCCCTAAGGTTTCGTAACTGTACATGAGCTATCTGACACTTTTTCTGAATGTGATGGTCAAAGCTGGGTGTATTGGTCATAGTTACACCCAGGTCTCTGACGTGATCGACGCATTTTACGTCACACCCACCAACGTTTACACTTGTGATGTCCAATTTCGCTAACTGTTGTCTTGTTCCATACATAATAATTTCAGTTTTAGACTGATTCATTTTCAGTTTGAAGGTTGTCATCCTTTTTATGATTTCATTTAGACAACTGTCGAGTTGTTGAAGAACAGTTGTCTCATTTTGAGAATTTCCCGCTTGAATTTTTAACGCAATCTTGTGGTCGTCCGCGTATCCATAGAGATCAGCTGGATATTTCTTCACCACTCGGTTAAGAGCCGATATATACAGGGTAAAGATCACAGGTCCGACACAAGAACCCTGCGGGACACCAAACCTTAGTGACTCCGTATTAGATGCTGACTGTTCGACTAAAACTTTCATTGTTCTGTTCGTGAGATCAGATTTTATCCATTTCAAGGGAGTGCTATGTATACCAAAGTCATCTTGAAGGATTTGAGTTCGTGATGAGGTGTCAACTGTAAATGTGTGGTCGTTAAATGATGCGCAGTCAGATTGACAAGTATTTGAAGTAACATTAAGTTATAAATTACCAATTCTGAGAGAAATTTTTGCTGAGCTTTGTGCAGGATACTCTTTAAAAAATACGTGAACCAGAATTTTATATTATAAGTACAATGTCAGATGTACTCCAGACTTCACACATATGTTGATGTTTATACATATGTGGTGATTAATTTGTCAAGTGAAGAAATTTTATGAATAATGTTAGTGTTGACAAAGTCAATTACAGAGGTCGACAACATGAGTTTAGGATACAGAAAAAATCCGGTGATTCTGACGAAACAACATACATAGAAAGATTATACTAGTAAAATGAAAACTTTTAGTGTATGGAAAAGTTTTGAAACAGGTTTACCATTGACAGAAGAGACAGTATTTACAGACTGGTCTACAGTTATTTTGATTTGACTTTTACACGGTGATTCCTCCAGTAAACAGCAAGTGATCTGAGAGAATTGTGTTCATTATATCATACAGGTTTAGAGTGAATGTAAAATTAATGTGTATTTAAATCAATCAAATTTTTTCAAAATTGGAGGTTGAAACTTTACAACTGTTAAGTATTTCAGTAATCAGTTAGGATTTTTGAGTGATTTCAATAAAGTACAAATGAAAAAAAAAAAGAATCACTATCAGCCAAGATGATGTGCTATTGTAAAAGATAGAAAGAAAATTCACAAGTCACATTAACTTGGTAAAGGGGATTTTAACAGAATTAAACTATAATTGGTGAAGGATTCTGCATGTTGTATCAAATAGCTATAATGTATTTTGTAGTTCTTTGGATGTATCTTCTATCTATCTCTTTTCAAACTAAATTTTATCTCTTAAATCTATTTAAACTGCCATCAAAATAAAAATTTCTTTTAAAAACAATATATTTAACAATTAAAAGGTATATTCAACAAGCCAGTACTTTGTTACTAATCTTAGTCAGTGGAATTTATTTTTAGACTTGTCCTATTTTTTTGATTCAGTTTCTGGATCGTCCTATTTTTTTGATTCAGTTACTGTACACATTTTGGGATTCCAGCAAATTTCCACATCCTCATTACAAGGTAGTATTGATTTTTCATTGGTCCTGTGGTTAACTAATTTTAGCATAAAGTAAAACTGTTCTATTTATAGATTTTCAGAAAATCTGTTTGAGTATTTATAATATATTGTCCGTAAGTATTGACCTGGCACTCATGAATATTCCATATGTTTCTGTAAATTAATTTTCGGTGTCCGAACCCAAACAACGATATAACTATTGAAAAGCCAATTATATACCGTCATATATCATGTGCAGATATAGCTGTGCGGACAAAGCGTTTTGCCAGTAAACTCAGGGTTGAGTGTTCGAGCCCTCTGTCTGCCCAAATTGTTTTTTTTTTATTTTATCTGTACAAGACGGAAACTTGTCACACTTACCATGATTCATCAACGAAATACTCTACTGCTGATTACCGTACGTTCTTCTACATACATAAAACAGTTATACAAAATGTCGTTTAAAATCTTCAGGACCGGACAAGCATTCATTCATTCATTCATTCATTCATTCAACGGTCAATTCAAGTATTTTTTTATCGATACAAAATGCAATGTTTCATGAAAAAATATATAATCATAGATTCAAATACAAACACAAGGAATCATATTTCAAAAAATGGTTAGAAAAGAATTCGAACCCATGGTAACGTGTTTCCAAGTCGGAGAGCTTACCACTACACCACTGTGCCGTTGGTTCTCTAAATTGATTATTTTGATAAATCTAGATATTTTCAGGATACGAATATCACGTAAAAATAACGAAAACACCCGAAAATATGGGCGAAGATTAATGAGTGCCAGGTCAATACTTACGGACAATACCCAGTATACAAATTCCACGGGTATGAAACGTTGCCTGCGGCACAAAATGTGCCGCACTGAAATGAAGGCATCGCGCTTCCGACGGCGCAGGCATTGCGCAGGATGTTTACAAAAATAACGAGCACGGTGAGAAAAATTGAATGTTTTTGGTTATTGTCTTGTTACAGTAAACACTTTTTAGAAATCGGGGAATGCAGCGGGATGTAGTTATGTCTTGCCGACAAATCCATGCCCAGTTTGTGAAGAAATATGTAATATTGTTATTTTGCGCGTGTTTTTCATCGGATACAGTAACGTGAAAATTACAAAAGCAGTGCATATTCCGAGTCATTTCACATCCTGCAGAAAAAGTAATGATGTATTTCTGTAGTATATTATAAAAAGACATGATATCTGATCGATTGAGATAAAATACATGTCAAGAAAAAGGCATAACCCCTCGTTCTGCCGACTTTTCAGTCCAGTGCCGCAGGCATCGCGAGAGGCGCAGTCATCTTGAATACCATCGTAGTCAGTAGTACGTGTAATTTCGACCAACTAACATGTATTAAAGTACAATAAAAAATCAATAACAATGTTGTTCCTCCAGTTATTGTGTAAGACAAAATTTTCTGAACCCGAACTTTGTAGTATTAACAGCTATTTTAAGAAGTTTGCAATATTTTTCCCCGTTGTTTTGTGGGATGGGGTCAGATCCCTTTCAGTTGAGAAAATCACGTCATTTTATATCGAACTGGGATTATTTCTCCTAAAATAACAATATTCAATTACAAAACATTTCCATTTGTAACAATTATTGATAGTTAGTTCAAAGCAAGGTATGAAAACCAACATTGGAGCACAAAAACTGTCATAACTTTGTCATTTTTCAACCAATTTTTAGCTCATCTGATTTTTTGAAAAAAAATGATGAGTTATTGTCATCACTTGAGCGGTTGTCGGCGTCGGCGTCGGCGTCTGCGTCGGCGTTGCCTGGTTAAGTTTTATGTTTAGGTCAGCTTTTCTCCTAAACTATCAAAGCTATTGCTTTGAAACTTGGAATACTTGTTCACCATCATAAGCTGACCCTGTATAGCAAGAAACATAACTCCATCTTGCTTTTTGCAAGATTTATGGCCCCTTTTGTACTTAGAAAATATCAGATTTCTTGGTTAAGTTTTATGTTTAGTTCAACTTTTCTCCTAAACTATCAAAGCTATTGCTTTGAAACTTGGAATACTTGTTCACCATCATAAGCAGACCCTGTACATCAAGAAACATAACTCCATCTTGCTTTTTGCAAGATTTATTGCCCCTTTTGGACTTAGAAAATCAGTTTTCTTGGTTAAGTTTTATGTTTAGGTCAGCTTTTATCCTAAACTATCAAAGCTATTGCCTTAAGACTTGCAACACTTGTTCACCATCATAAGTTGACACTGTACAGCAAGAAACATAACTCCGTCCTGCTTTTTGCAAGATTTATGGCCCCTTTTGGACTTAGAAAATATCAGATTTCTTGGTTAAGTTTTATGTTTAGGTCAACTTTTTCTCTTAAACTATCAAAGCTATTGCTTTGAAACTTGCAACACTTGTTCACCATCATAAGCTGACCCTGTAAAGCAAGCAACATAACTCCATCCTGCTTTTTGCAATAATTATTGCCCCTTTTGGACTTAGAAAATCATTTTCTTGGTTGAGTATTATGTTTAAGACAACTTTTCTCATAAACTATCAAAGCTATTGCTTTAAAACTTGCAACAGTTTTTCACCATCATAAGTGGACACTGTACATCAAGAAATATAACTCTATCCTGCTTTTTGCAAGAATGATGGCCCTTTTTAGACTTAGAAAATCATGGGTAGGACAATATTTCTATTACACAAAAAAAATCAGATGAGCGTCAGCACCCGCAAGGCGGTGCTCTTGTTTTGCTTTTGTTTCAGCATCGAGTGTTTTTTCTTTACAGTTCGGGCGTACTTTTTTTATAAGCGGTGAGCTGAATCCCTCCCCGCCCCCACACCCCCACCAAAAAAGAAGAAATAAGGTATTGGTGAGAATCGCTGTTACTGCGTTCCAGCGTTCCAAAAAAAAGGAACGCAAAAACAAACAAAAAATCGTAAAAACATGAAACTTCTTTGGCTCATCTCGCGCCATGTTTTTCTGTAACAGTACATCAGCACCAAATTTACTGTTAGGTCAAGATATTTAAATACGAACGAAGAATATTTAAAACTACTGTTCCCAAGTTTTGTGTGGAAAAGAACCAATGAAGTTGAGATCTTTCGAAAAATTTGTCCAAAAAGGGGCTTAACTTGTTTTAATTATTTCTGAAATTCTACAAAAATATTAACGTACTTTACTCACTCTTTGTCGTTCAAATATGATTTAGGTCTGTGCAATGACTGTACACATAAAGTTTACGTCTGACCATAAGGAGTTCTAAATCATTTTCTTTTCCCTTTTAATACACACTGAATGCACATCCATCTGAAAATATAAAATTAACAAGATACTTAACATTCGATAACTTCATAATTTGCTTCTTTTCCACATAAAATTTGTGAACAGTATCATTTTAAGGGAAGTTTCATGTTTTTACGGGTTTTTTTTTGTCTTGTTTCGTTCCTTTTCTTCGGAAAGCCAAAACAGTATTTTTTTTGCCATTTCTTTTTTTCGTTTTTCTTTCTTTTTTGTTAGGATGGGGGTGGGGGAACTCAGCTCATCGCTAATCAAAATAGTACGCCAAAACTGTAAAGAAAATAAAAACAACAATACTTGATGCTGAAACAAAAACATCAAAACTGGCTGAAAAATGACAAAAGTTATGACAGTTTTGTGCTCCAATGCTGGTTTTCATACCTTGCTTTGAAGTAAGCAACAATGATTGTTACTAATGGTAATGTTTGGTAATTGAATATTGTTATTTTAGGAGAAAATAATCCCAGTTCGATATAAAATGACGTGATTTTCCCAGTTGGAAGCGACCTGGCCCTATTCCGCAAAACAGCGAGAAAAAATACTGCAAACTTCTTAAAATAGCTATTAATATTACAAAGTTCGGGTTCAGAAGATTTGTCTTACACAATAACTGGAGGAACAACATTGTTATTGATTCTTTTTTGTACTTTAATACATGTTAGGTGGTCGAAATTACACATACTACTGACTACAAATAGTATTCAAGATGACTGCGCCCCTCGCGATGCCTGCGGCACCATTGAAATGCCTGCGGCACTGGACTGAAAAATCGGCAGAACGAGGGGATATGCCTTTTCCTTGACATGTATTTTATCTCAATCGATCAGATATCATGTCTTTTTATAATATACTACAGAAATACATCATTCCTTTTTCTACAGGATGTGAAATGACTCGGAATATTCACTGCTTTTGTAATTTTCTCGTTACTGTATCCGATGAAAAACACGCGCAAAATAACAATATTACATATATCTTCACAAACTGGGCATGGATTTGTCGGCAAGACATAACTACATCCCGCTGCATTCCCCGATTTCTAAAAAGTGTTTACTGTAACAAGACAATAACCAAAAACATTCAATTTTACTCACCGTGCTCGTTATTTTTGTAAACATCCTGCGCAATGCCTGCGCCGTCGGAAGCGCGATGCCTTCGTTTCAGTGCGGCACATTTTGTGCCGCAGGCAACGTTTCATACCCGTGAATTCATGACATGTACTTTTATTTGATTTGAACATTACTGTTTAATATTATCCTGAACAAATTACAGGTTTTCTTTGCTTTATATTAGAGAATTTTGGTAAATTTCATTGATGAAAGGTCCAAGGTACTTTTCTCAAATAGTCAATTAATAGAAATTTTCAAATATAATGTCTTGTGCAGTGAATTAAAAAGAAATTTATTTATTTCAGTACTAGTCAGTTCTGAACTTGAAAGATACTTTGATAGGTTTTTGGTCTACTACACACTTTATATATTTCTATGGCCTGATTAGAAGTAGCCTGTTGGTTTAATTCAGTAACTTACTATAGGAAGAATTATTTAAGGTAGCTCAACACAACTTCTGGACATAATTTAAGATGATTTATTATCATATATGATATAAGATAATTTTCATTGAGAGTCCTACATACCAGAACATTTTTGAGTGACAATTAGAAATAATTTAGATTACTTGGGGTGGTTCACTACCTGTTAGAAATATTTAAGGTGGTTAACTATCTGTTAGAAAATGATAATACGGTACGGTACTGGGACTTGTTTTTGTAGGCAATTATCACAATATGAAATTTTATAGGTGCTGAATTGAAGGTCATTTCCTCCATGGTTATTGTCGTGGTGTTTATAACTCCCCCGCCACAAGTGGTGGGGTTTATAGGAATGGTCTCTGTTCATCCTTCCCTACTTCCGTCCTTCCATCTTCCGTCCTTCCGTAACATTTTGTGTCCACTCTGTATCTCCTAAACGGTAAACCCCTTGAACATGTTGAAGGATTTTCATAAAACTTGGTTCAAATGATCACCTCATCAAGACAATGTGCAGAAGCCATGAGTCACCCATGTCGGTTCAAGGTCAAGGTCACAACTCAAAGCCTTCAATTTTATGTCTGCTCTGTATCTCCTAAACCCCTTCAAGTGTGCTGTTAACAGACAGCTTTTGTGATATATCAGGAGCACATAATTCCGGACAAGCTGGTCTAATCATACCCAAAATCGAGTTATTCCAAGAGCTTGTGCTCGTATAAATTGCCATTAAATCTGATCAAAATTGTTGTGAAAATGTTCAAACTAGAGCGTTAAAATTGTCAAATATTGTAACTTTTTATATAACAGGGACAGATAACTCTGGACTTGCTAGTCTGAAAATGCTTGAAATCTAGGTCTTGCAAGACCCAATGGCCGTACACATTATCTATTTTAGACAAGTTTCTAAGTTTATTCGAGATTTCTTTAAATAAAAATGATACAGTTGTAAAAAATTGGTAAATATTGCTATTTTTTACTATATCAGGGGCACATTACTCTTGATATACTGGTCGGATCATCCCCATAATGCAACACATTCCAGATTATGTAGCCATACATATTGATTTTATACTTTGGTGAAGATTGTTATAGTAATATTCATGCTGGAGTGTTAACAATGCTATACAATTCATACTTAACTTTAAAAAAGTGGGTGGGGTAATATTACATCTGTTTTTTTATGATGAAATGTCGATGTAAATGGTTTGGAACTATTTTGTTATTTAAAACTATGTTTTGCACACATGTTCATATTGTTTAGGTGTTTTTTTTCATGAAAATATTTGTTGTTATAGCTTACTTGCAAGCAAACCCAAATATTCTAAAATTTTGGTACTTTCATGATAAAATACAGAATATCTCTCTTATATGTTCGGTGACCCCCAATTTTTTTACCCTTATTTTGAAGCAATTTTGAGACACAATATATACAAAAAGTATTTCAAAAATCTTAATTGTAGAAATAATGTTATGCTATCTTTAGACTGATACAAGTACTGGTCCCATTGGAAAAAAGTGGGTGGGGTAATTATATTGCCTTGTGAAAATGAGTAACAGTATTATGTGAAAATCATTAAAATTTCATACTGGCTTCATAGCATATTCAAACTGAATTGTTAGAAATACAATTATTTTACAACTGATAAATATAGTTTGTGTTTTGAAATGTACCCTCAATTTTTCCAGGTTTTTCAAATTTCACTTTTGTCTTGACAGTGTGTGTAGAAAATGGCCGATATAATGAAAAGGAGTTCGGTGACCTACCGTTTTTTTGCTTTTATATGAAATAGATACTAAAGATCTTCAAACATGCAAAGTATGAAAAAATTCTTAATTGTAGAACAAATTGGCCTGAAACGTATCCAACATCCTTAAGAAATAATAAATCTGTTCCTATATTTTATCAGTTAATAAAATATGGGCAGGAGTTTGGATGCGTAATAATTAAATCACGAGTGCGTAGCACGAGTGATTTAATCATTCGCATCCAAACGACTGCCCATGTTTTATTAATTGATAAAATTATTGGAACATATTTATTATTTCGATTCTAACAACGCAAATAATTCGCATTTTACAGTACTACATTTTCAGCGTAATACGTCATTCGGGTCATATGCTGTTACAATTTACCCCCTACGGTTAGAAAGAGTTGCATAGCCAATGGAACGTATAGATATTTGTTTCTTTTTATCAGAATTTTGAGAAGTATTTATAATTTAGTAATCTAACAGTTCGCAAACTAATTATGAAGAGAATCATCAAATTAGGCGAGTTGACCCTGTGTTACAAGTTATGAGCTTAAACTTTATATGACGTAACATCATTATGACGTCATACTTTATGTCATACATTTATGACGTCACCGCTGAATCTTAATTAAGCTAATTGAATTCGCTCGTAGAGATCGAAACGTGTTTTACGGTCCTACACATAAGTCAGTATTACTTTTTATTATATTTATGTTTTTGAAATGCTGTTTTCAACCGTTTGGCCCTGAAATAGTTTGTATGTAATGGAACTGAAGTAGAATCTCTTATAGGGGGTGAAATGTAACAGCCAACCATATTTTATCGTAGACTCATGTATAGGCGATTTCGCTATATGTTTATATAGCAATTGCTGCAGATCGTGTTAGAATTTATGTTCAAGACTGGTAAAGCATATTTTATCAAATAGTCTCAACACTTTTAGTGCAAATACTTTACATAACATACAAGTTCGATACCATGGAATTATAAACTAGACTTAGTGCGTTCAAGGAAAGTCAGACGTTTTTATTTTTCATTCTAGTAATATCACTTATCGTGCAATAAAGTTAATGTGTGTTTTCACATTTTCTGGGAAAGAACAAGACAGAGTCAATAATTTATTGGTCACGTTATTACAGAAATGGCATAGATAACTGACTTGACTTATTTCTTACCGTCCGTTTGAACGAAATAAGACCATTTCAAAATAACCTAATGTTCTGTGAATTTTTAGAGAAGACCACAACAAGAATTATCTGGATAATGAAAATTACGTTTAAAGTACGATCTAGGATTTCTGCTATGTATCCAATTCAACATGTCATAAAAAGTTACATTTATGACTTATAAAAGAAATGAAAAATATGGTTGTTTTCTTTCAAAGTTCACATCATTTGCACATATAATTATGAAAAAGATAAATCTGGTGCCTTGACAAAGTAAATCCTGTTGTGTATTGTTTCAAAAATTGATTAAAACGACAGTGAAAACTTTGGTCGGATTATAAATCTTAGTGTTATTCTAGTAGAATTAATTAATATTTTGTAGACTAAGGTGGAGCTTTCTGCCTTATTCTGTTTATAAATGTGGAACTACCCGCTATGTTCTGTTTACAAAGATGGAAGTTTCCTCTTTTTTGTTGATAAATGGTGAAATAAACGCTATATAATATATTCTGTTCTGCTGACAAACGTGGAAGTTTCCTCTATCTTCTGTTGACCAAGGTGGATATTTAAGAAATGAAATGATTTTATTCGGTGTTCATGCGAAATGAACGACAGAATATGATCGGCAAATCCATGGATCACGCTAGCGATTGATGTTTAATTTGCCAATCCTATTCTGTCGAATCATTTCGCATGAACACTGAAAAAATAGTTTAATTTCTTATATTTACATCATATTTCCTTTCCATTTGTAAACAAGATAATATTATAAATTGCACATATTTTGTGGCATGTAGCATTAAAATCAGGTTCTCGGACATTCTGTTCACAAGACGGAATAACTGCGACGTCATCTAAGGAACGTTCTCCCTGTCTATACGTGGACGTCGTCAAAACAGCGGCCAGTTATCACTAAGCAGCGATGACGTAACTTTCGCGCCTTTCCTTTTGCTGTTCATACGAAATGAACGTCATAATTTTCAATGGAAAAGAATAGGGCGAATGTAAATATATCTGCTATATTCTATTGACAAATGTAAAACTACTCGCTATATTCTGTTGCCAATAAAAACTAAGTTAAATCTTATTTGATTCTAATGCCCTGTACTTCCAACTGATTTCGTTTATTTTTGATTTTGTTATATATCATTGTTATTATTTGCATTTAATCTTGACGGTAAGTCAATGATATTTAGAGTATTTACTTTTATTTTTTATAGTAAACTGAAAAGTTCCAACTGTGTATATTTCGTATAGATGATTATCCATGTTTCTCCTAAAAACGAATACTAATGTTTCCGTGAATTTAACCCTCTTACAGTTAGGGCATTGGCACCAAAATCGTTCTCCATGTTGAAAGAAGCCGGTCATATAATCCATCTTGGTACACCCCAGACGAGAAATGCATTTGAATGCCGTGACAGCACGAGATCATCGGATATACATAGTACAAAAGTCAATAGTCTTACTATTTGTACTGAATCGATAGTCACCGAGCTATTTCGCTTCTGTTGATAAAAATGATATAAATGTATTGAGATACCCCATAAATGAATAACGTGATATGACTGGATATACAACTTTACTGCGGATTATATAAATATAATTCTGAATATGAAAGTTTAATTTTAGAACATGGAATTACTAATAACTGATTTTCTAAGCCCTATTTTCAAAAAAAAAAAAAAAAAAGAAAGAAAAAGACCACACTCAGAGGTTATACTAAACGATACTACTATGCGAAACCTATAACAATTATATTCGTTGATAGTTGATTCAACTAAAACAAATAGAATATTTTATTTCCTCCAGTCTCATACGTTTTATTTTCCTCGTAATATGTTATCAAACACGTAACACTATTAATTTATTTCCTATTTTCTATCAAAACATTTGGTATTTTATTTGTTGTTATCAACGGACTAGAAAGATTTGTATTATTCCCTTTCCTTCCTTGATAATGAAATTAATGACAAAGTATATGTTTTAAGTAGCTTGTTTCAATACTATTGCATACTGAATCACCGGCCTAACCCTTTTAAGATACTTGATACAACTGCATTGAACATGCCTCTTAACTGCCGTTAAATAATACTAATTTGCGTTGATTGAGTACCGAATATCATCAACTTTCATTTTTCCTAAAGAAACTGATAATAAAAAAGTATCTGACAGGATGTTCAGGATATAACTTGATATCATTTACAGTGAAAATTGAAATCTTGTTTTACGTAAGACGGTCGGCTTCAAGTTGACAATAGCAACAGAGCAAAGCAATAGACAGGATATTAATGGATTAGCTGAAAAGAATTTTGAATAAAACTTGTCGGTGTAACTGTTGATTAACCACACATTAAGAGATATGGAGAAGGAATGTGACCAAGTAAATTTTCCGTCAGGTATTTCTGCAGATGAATCTTCTTTCCGAAGGCCACCGCAGGAATATGATGAGGTAGGTATAAGCATGTGATAGTACCATTTTATCTCTGTACTTTTCAGTGTTTGGTAGTGCTAGTTTCCTAAATCATTCATTGATATAAATATTTAATTTTGTATGAACCAAATTACTAGGAAAATCCCGTTGGATCAATTGTTCGTGTTTTATAACAGGATTCGTTCAATTGTTTTCCTTTTTCCAACATGTTTTATCAGTTACTAGCGATGACAAATTAAACACAAAATGGTGGCAAATATGTAACTTAAAATGCTATAACTACATAAGTTTGAAAAACCGTTTTCATAGGAAATGTTCATCTTTAAATGTGAGATATTTTATGGTATATTTCAGTAAAATATACACTTGCATATTGCATTAAAACTGTTCATATACGATAACAATGTAATTTGACACAAAATATATAACATATTTGATACAGACTCTTGTCAGAGTGTACGGGTCCGTCAAATGGCACTGATATATACGGACAGGTATCCGTAATGTTTCAGCCTCGTAAACTTTGTTAGATATGTATCAATTAAAGATACGATAACTAGGTTTTAAACTGTCTCTTGTTGCATAAGATAGTACAGCATTTAAATTATATTTATGTCATCCTACACGTTATTTAACAAACAAGGACATAAGTCCAACAGGAACAGCTACATTCAAAGAAGGCAGCCACCCATACAGCTCTCCACATCTGCAACTTCAAACACGCACACTGTGACTGAGCACATGTACACAGTAACACAAACGAACGCATTAATAACAAAGAAGTGACAAACACAAAACACATGCATGAAGAAGGAACACAGAAGGCACCGTTTTGGAACAGTCAGTGGCAAAAATACCACTGGGGCACTGCCTTGGACACCACTGGGGAGTTTATACTAGTTTACTGGCGCAAAACCTCACTCTTTAAGCCCTACCATGTTCCTTTATGACAAGACAGTGCAAATAAAATTGCGCTCAGCCAGGTGAATCCCTAACACATTAAACAGTAACCACAGGAACACATTTATGTTTGTAAACTCATTGTGCAATTTATTAAGGTCTGCCTGTTGACAGACACTCTGTTCATTTTGTAGTCAATAAATTGAAAATGAAAACCATGCATTACTAAAATGTAGCATGTATTTTGATCTGAGAAATGCCCTTTTTACACAAGCTGTTGTTTCTGCTCCGAATCATTTGAACATGTCTAGAGCTGACAAATATTTATTACAAATGATAGTTTTTTAAGAATTAAGCAAAAACCTGCTTTTTAATTCTACAAAGGAGATAATTGTACTTATGTAAAAATGATTCTGTTTTTATGCAACACAATGTGAAGTACTTTTTACTTTACCTGAGAAATAGCTGTTAATTAAGTCATCATCGATCTAACAGAGGTTGATCAGTGATTTTGGAACATTTCTTAAGTTTGGCGCTTCGGACCTCGATTTCAAAAGACAGTTTCACTTTCGTATTTTTTTCTCGGAGTACGTATTTACAATGTACCTCTCAGTTTCATCTGTAACTATGTGTATATTTAAATGATGTATATTGTGAAAATATGAGAGTTTATGTGATAAATTTATGTGATAATTTTCATAGCTGTATATAATAGTCTCTTGTAATTCCGGTTGGAATGACCATGTACTTTGTGCATAGCTTGTAATGAAATTTTAACTTTAATGTATGAGACATTAATAACATTATGTTTATTTTTATGTGTATTATTGGCACATTTCAGTATGATATATATGATATATTACAAAAAACTTAAACACCTTAACACAAGTAAATGTCGCTGCTTAAATGTCGTCGAATGATAATACCAACATCTTTTGGGATTACATTCACTGCGATTTCACATTAATAGATGACCATAAATTAGTCTCATGGGGTTTTCTAAAAGATTGATAACAAATTTTATGCGTATCGGTAAACTTCTTAGGCTCCATCAGAAAGAAATATCAATGTCTATTTATGGCATGTAGTCGTAAAAAAAAATAAAACAGATACATTTATTACTGATCCTTCATAAATGTGTTAGTTTCGCACAGGAGAGCGTTTGCAATCATTTCGAAAATTCTTTAGAATGAATATGATATTGTAATGTCTTTAAGAAAGAAAATTTCAAAATTATTCAAAACTTTGTAGAAATGGATGTAACCCGAATTTCCACGCATTGAGTGTTTGTATGACCAAAGACAGTAATATGAGTTACTTTGGTATTATTCCTCCACACATTTATATAGGGGCCATATAACGTTGCTGCTGTCCGTCCGTCCATATGTCCATCCGTCCGTCCGTACGTCCCGAAATCTCGTTGGTCCAAATCCTCCTACACTATTAGCCGGATTTGCTTCAAACTGTTACAGACGAACAACCTTAATGTGCAGATGACCATAAAGGAAAAGTGTTTCTGTGCTTTTTTTACCGCAGTTACGACCCTTTGATAGTTTTGCTATATAGAACATAGAGAAAAATCTTATGTGTCCAACTCTTCCTACACTATAAGCCTGACTTGCTTAAAACTTTCACAGATGAACAAGCTTGATGACCATAAAGAAAGTTTTTTTTTTCTGTTATTATTTTTACCACAGTTATGACCCTTTGATAGTTTTTGCTATACAGAATATAAAGAAAAATCTTACGTGTCCAACTCGGAAAACACTATTGAAAAGATATTTTTGAAAGTTTCACATTTGAAAGACTTTTTCATGTGACGATGACCATAAATACTAGACACCCATGTCCTATGTGCACAATTCTAGTTGATAAAGAAACGCACTTTAAAGCAGCATGCCTCCAGATTTGGCTAAAAAATAATCTCATCGTATTCCGGCAAAGACTATCGGAAAAGTGATATTATGAAAATTAGAATATGCATTTTTGTTTCTAACATATTTTAAAAGTTCCAACTCAAAAAAAAGAGATGATCGCGTCTGGATTCGAATCCCGGACCGCCGCGGCAATAAAGACATTTTCCCGTCGTCGTAACCAATAGCGCTGTAGCTGAAGTAATGAATAATGACCCCAAAATAGATATTTATAATCGAGACAGTTTACCTGGAGTAAAAGCGTGACAAACGCTTTTCAATTTTCATCGTAAAAAGTAGTAAAACAGCAAATTCTCAAGTATTTTCGTAACATAAAGTTTGTCAGTAATTAAGTCTTAAAGCCTTCTTAAGAAATGTAGCATTAATTTCAAGATATCTAAAGAATATTTTTTTGTTGTCGAACGATCTGGAGGCATGCTGCTTTAAAATGCATCAGCAGATAGAGACCTCATGGCTAGACTACGAAAGAACTATGAGAGTAAACAATGGATTTAATTTTTCCAAATTATATATATGTTCATCTTTTTAAATGAAATGGAAAAATACAAGTAATTAGAAATATGAAATGTAACTTAGATAAAAATATCAGTCACCATCATTTCAGTTAATGCAGAACATGCTGGTTTATTGATAAATGCTTTCAATGAAAAATGATCAATCGAACCATAGATAATACAATAAAAGTTCTCCAAATTCTTGAGTTCTCAAGCATTCTATAAATATATTATATGTAGATCGATATTCCATGATACTTTTGGCGTTGTTAGAAAATTTTATGTTGCATTATGGTAATAAGTAATAGCAGACACATTTACGTTCCGTTATCTTAATCAGTATTGTCATTTTTATTGTATATACATTACAGCACCAGACACATGTAAAATTGATTTTTTTGTGGAAACCAAAGATAAGTGATACACGAATATAATTTTATTAGCGTGTTACATTAAGTAAAAAAACAAACTGTATTGAATTAGAAGTTTTTCAGATCTTCTAAGAATTGAGTTAAACTAGCAAACTCATTTAATTATGATTCATTTCAGACGGTTTAAGATTAGCAAACATGTACATAAAAAGTATTGGTTCGTATTGTTTTATCTGATTAAAGACTTCGAATTAAAACAAGTACTAAAATGTCACAGATAGGGAAACTGATCTTCGGCTGCTGCTATCTAATTTGTAAACAAGGCATGTGTCTCATCATAAGGTTTTTGGTTTAGCTTGTATTGCAAAACATGATCGAGAATGAGTTGCCATGATATTGCAACCGTAACAAAAACATGATTATATCGTACCAGACACCATATTGTAACCATAACAAAAACATGATTATATCGTCCCAAACGTGATATTGCAACAACAACAAAAACATGATTATATCTTACCAGACACCATATTGTGACCATAGCAAAAACATGATTATATCGTCCCAAACATGATATTGTAACCATAACAAAAACATGATATTGCAACCAAAACAAAAACATGATTATATCGTCCAAAATATGATATTGCAACCATACCAAAAACATGATTATATCGTACCAGACATTATATGGCAACCATAACAAAACATGATATGGTATCACGCGAGTATGCCATACCGAGTGTACTGACCTATAGAGTTGTCTTTTGTTATGTTCCATTGTACTAAAGTGTATCGAAAGGTTACATAAAACAGATATTTACTAATTATGAAAACCAAAAATGCGAATATGATTAATTGTAAGCAGAAGTATACAAATGTATTTCAGCGGTAGAATTTTTATATTAAGAAAAGATTGCAAAGGTTTAGGCATTAGTGAGGAGGATCTTCTATGAAACTCGTTTTACATCAAAATAAATCGCAGCTTGTGTAAATCAAGTCAATTCTCAGTCAATTCCTTGTGTTTCCAATCGATAATGTCATGATGTATTTGTTAGGCATGGTTGAGGTACGTTGAGTATTGACCTCGTATTGAGACTGATACTTGTAGCTTTTATTCAATCAGTTGTCTTCTAGTTTTTAATAAAAGTTGTCCATAAGTAGCTCGACATCAACATTTATAATTTCTCTGTCGCATCTCCGTCATCACTTTGCATTTACTCATTCTCTTTCCCTTTTTTCAATAAATTGCAAATCCATGAAATATTGGCTTGAAATACTTATTGAGGAAGATGTCTGCAGCGGGAAAAAAATGCAATACTTAGGGGGTGTGAGAGGTGTTGCACATTTCATTTCCTCTCACGAACAGACTCAGTCAAACCGAGTCTGCTACTATTCTTCTTGGTTGCATTCTTTGCTTCCAAAGGATCATTTTACAGATTTTATTAGATATTCTGAAGCAGCATTTCGGGTTCATTTTCAGCAAAATTCGATCTCAATGTTATGATAAGATAACATTACAACACACAAAATATTATTTGTTTTATACATCTCCGAGTATATCTACCGATGAATCACTTTTCCGATAGTCTTTGCCGGAATACGATGAGATAGTACATTCCCGTAATGTCCTATCTATATATTGTTAGATATTGACCGTGTCAATTGGTGGTGTTCTACGCCTTTTAATGAGATAAGATATCAGTATATTACCAATTACTAAGAAACGTCCGTTGGATCAATTGGATCAGTTTGTCTGCTCATGTGTTTTACAGCAAAAACAAGTGTGACTTCTGACAGAACGTTTCCTCTAATTCCTGTCAACATGTTCTGTTGTTTATCAATGCTGACTGTAATTTAAACATTACAATATGCCACTTGCAATCAGTATAAATATGGGGTTTAGAAACGTCATGTTATGTAAACGTTATATTAAAGAGGATCCTTTGGAAGCACACAATGCAACTAAGCAAAATAATAGCAGACTCGGTTTGATTGAGTCTGTTCATGAGAGGTAATGAAATATGCAATACCTCTCACGCTCCCTTTCACCGGCTTAAGCGGAATTCTATTACTCAGATATTGAACGTACTCCATGATCCCAAAGGATCAACACTGAATCAAAGTACGATCCAATGGTCATTTATAACAAATCACATCTTTATCATGAAATAGAGCGGCCGCTAAGCCCTATAGGGTGAGCGCAGATCTACGATCGCACAGTCCTGGGTTCGATCCTCGGGTGAGGCTTATATTCTCCGTGGCAATCATTCGTCCTTCATCTCTGCTTCACGTAGGGTGGTTTGTACTAGTACAGAATCCAGGAATGTGGTATTGCTATGGTCGAAGACTTCAAAAGATGCACGTTCAAAACGTCACATGTATTATATAGAGATAATTATCAATTAACTAACTGAGATGATCCTTTAAACGAAGCATATGTTTTAAATGTCGCAAGAAAGTTAACGAAGATTTTACCACCCCTTACAAGTGGTTGTTTTTTTGTTGTTGTTTTTTTTGTGTTTTGTTTTTGTTTTGTTTTTTTTTTCAGTCACATCGACAACACTTTTAGGTCATATGGTGAGCGACTATCCAGCACTCATACAGAAAGCACAGATGTTAGGAATTTATCTTACTTTACACTGCCACTCAAGTTTATAAAGAGTAAGGATTTGTGCACAACTAAGGGGTTTGAACTACTAAGTATTATTTGTACGAAAGTAGTGTCTCACTGTTTCTTCATTTATTCGATGCTGGAGAGGTAAAAGTGACAGTTAGAAGTAAATTGTTCCGAGGACTTGCCCCGATGACCAAGAATCTTTTTGCCTCTATCAATATGTTTCACATTGTATAAATAATTATACATGTATACTCGTCCATTTATTAGAGATAGCTTCCAGATTTTCAAGTTGAAAAGCTATACGATGCATACAAATCCATATACAGTTGAATATCGTTACCTCGATATCGGTTAGCTCGATACTCCGGATAGCACGATGTGTTTTAGTCGGTCCCGATTTTTCCATATTTATTTTAATGTAATTATTTATCATTACCTCGATATGATTAGCTCGATATTTTGTTTAGCTCGATGAGATTTTTCAGTCCCGTCAACTTACCTGTACTGTTTTTACACCTTGTTTCGTCGATATCACAGATTGTCAAAAAATATCAATGCTATTTATAAGGTGTGAAAATAAACCTGTTGTTGTCCGGCGATGTATATATCATATTCAAGTTAGTTTGTGTGTTTGTTTTGTTTGTTAGTTAATCTTTAATCCAATTTAAATGTTATAATGTTTGCATTTAATTCCCAATAATTAGTGTTATAAAACACCGTGCAAGCAGGAAAGCTGTTTTCAAATATAACAACTAATTTGTATGTAATATTTTCTGTTTGACGGAGTAAAAATCTGCCATTTAGGACTGAGTAACAATATGCGTATTTAACTGGCAATTTTTCGTTATTGAAGCACAGTCAAAATGACTACTCAACTAGGAACGTTACCGCTGCATACAGACTTGTTTAGGGAAAGAGTAAAAATGCTAATGTTTAAATGTATATTTTAAAAGTCGTATGTATGTATTTAGTTAAGATATTTTACTTGTAAATAAAATTAAAATCGTATTTACGTTTTATATTATTTATTTCCCCTTTCAAACCCTCTAAAAAGCATTTGATATAATGACAATATAGACGTCCAACACAAGTACAAAGAAGTCTCAGATAGTCGATATCGTTACGTCGAACTTCGGATACGTCGATGCATTTTTTACAGTCCCTTGAATATCGAGGTAACGGTATTCGACTGTATTTCTCAAAATTAGATAATTTATAATGTTTTAACCCATTATATTTTAATATTAATAGTTATGAGCATATAAAAAATAAACAAGAGGGTCATGATGACCCTATATCGCTCACCTATTAAACTTGGCCTTGGAATCATCAAGATTCTGACCAAGTTTCACGAAGATAGGGTCATAAATGTGGCCTGTACAGTGGTAACAAGCTTTTCCTTTGATTTAAGTAATGACCAATTTTTTGACCCCAAATGACACAGTTTCAAACTTGGCCTAGGAAGCATCAAGATAAACATTCTTGCCAAGTGTCATGAAGATAGGCTCATAAATATGTCCTCCGGAGTGTTAACAACCTTTTACTTTGATTTGAACGGGTGCCCTAGTTTTTGACCCCACATGACCCAGTTTTGAATGTGGCTTAGGACTCATCAAGATAAACATTTTGACCAAATTTTATAAAGATAGGGTCATAAGTGTGGCCTCAAGAGTGTTAACAAGTTTTTCTTTGATTTGACTGGGTGACGTAGTTTTTGACCTCATATGACCCAGTTTTGAACTGCATAGGAATCATCAAGATAAACATTCTGACCAAATCATGAAGATAGGGTAATAAATTAGGCATCTAGTGTGTTATTGATTTGACCTGGTGACCTAGTTTGTGACCCCACATGACCCAGTTTCTATCTTGGCCTAAAGATCTTCAAGGCAAAATTTGGTTTCAAGTTTGTTTCAAATCAAAGCATAAATGAAACCTCTATTTGACTGAAAGGGCCATTTCAGGGGCAGTGACTCTAGAACCCATGAAGGAATCTAACCGGTTTTCGAAAGGAATCGAGACCTTATTATGACTTAAGTTGTGTGTAAGTGTGGTTAAAATCAAATGTACTTCTATTGTGTTCACAAGGTAAAAATTAACAAATTTTGACTCTTTCAGGGACCGTAACTCTGGAACCTATGCTTGGATCTGGCGGATTTATCATTGAATCCAAGATCTATTGTTATTAATGATATTTTGCAAGTTTGTATCAAATCAAACTATAAATGAAGTCTCTATATGGCTGCAAAAGCCAAAATAACATATTTTGGCCCTCTACGGGGCCTTAACTCTTGAATCAATAATGGGCTTTGGCCAGTGTTCAAAATGAACCGAGATATTATGCGAGTACAAGTTGTGTGCAAGTTTAACTAAAACCTATTGCAAAATGTAGTCTCTATCGTGTTCACAAGCCAAAATAGCAAATTTTGGCCCTTTAAGGAGTGTCACTCTGGAACCCATGATGGAACCTGGCAAGGTTTCGAAATGAATCGAGATAGCACACCAATACAAGTTGTGTGCTTGTTTGATTAAAATTGATTGCAAAATGTGGTCTCTGTTGTGTTCACAAGAAAATGTGAACGGATGACGGAGATCATGGAAATGTAACTTTTATACTAGGGCCCAGTTATTCAAGCGATTCAGCTAACGGTCGATTAACTTTAAGAGTTATATTTCGACATTTTAGAAAACTTAGAAAAAGAAAACGTCTTTACAGTAAAACTATAGCATTGTACAATCGTTAAAAAAACATTTCACATCGAATGTTTAACCTTTTTATAGCAATTGTTTTGTTCTATGAAACAAGTCTTCTTGTTAACATGTAAACATGCAGAAAATGATGCATGATCTGTTTGGTTTGTGTTACCGGTATGTAGGGAAATACATATCAAACTTAAGTAAATAAGTTTACCTTTCTACTATGAGACAGAACATAACCTTTGAAGCGTAGAGTAAAGCAAAGATTGGCCAAAGCCGGATATGAATTTACTTTTTAACGTGTATTGAAGGAAAACAAGAGATAAATCTACTCATTAGTGTTACAAACTGTTATATTCATGCTCGGAAATATTTTTTCCTTTGTAACTTGGTAAACCCGCAACCAAAAATCACATTTCAGCATCGTGTTTTCGCATTGTATTATCGCACAATCATCGGAAATTAAGATATTGCGACAGGGAGATACGATGCTTAAGTGCGATACTGAAATGCGAAAACACCGTTATGCAATGCGAAGATGCGAAAGTGTGATAGTAAGATGGGAAGACGCAAAGATAGGATGCGATTGCGCGATAAACAAAGAGGGATTTTGATATCTCATTCTCGTATCTTGCATCTTGTTTTCGCATTATGAAATCACACTGTCACCCTTATAATCCTCCTAGAAGGCCAATGGCAGAAACAACGACCCTAAAAAAATATCGCAGCATCAAATTAGAAAGTGTAAATAGGTCAGTCAATTTAGCTTTTCTAAAGATAGCATGCTGGATTTGCATTGCCGCTTCTTGGGGGTAAAAGTAACGGCAATGATAACGTTTTGAATGCCGTCTACCGTTGTGGAGAGTATTCCTCAACAGAGGTTAAAATGAATTAAAAAAGAACGGGAGTGGGGGAGGGGAGGGGGTCAGTCATATTTATTCGTCTGTTATTTTGGCATTTTTTGCAGCCGTAATAATTGTAGCTCATACGAGCAGTCGTTTCGGTGACAACCGATAAATGTTTTTATTTTCAACCCGACTAATGCACTAATGCTCGAAATAATGGGCTGATGAAGTCGGCCTAATATCTTAAGAACACAGATTATTTAACTCATTATACTTACATAGGGTACTCACTGTCGCTATCGGTATTATGTATGTCACATGTTTAGTAGGAATAAAATTTCGAAAATTTATGACAGCCTTTAGTGTTACTTGACACAGAAAATAGCAAATTTGATATGAAGTATATACTAGTTTACTGGGTCAATATACTATCAACGAGAGTTTACTTGTAATAGCATACCAACGACAAAATTTATAAGTTTCAATCATAAATAAATCTTCACAAGACACACGTAGGCCTATGTCTAGGCCGAAAGTAAAGACCCAAAATTGATTGATATTCATGCTCAACGGCAATTCAGAAACACGTTGTAAGCTATAATATTACAGTTTATTTTATGCTCTTCTGTGAAATACTGAAATTTAGCAGTGATATAAAATTTATATTTTCACTGTTTCAAACAGTGAAAATATCATTTTTATTTTTCACTGGTACGGAACTACATTTGAATGCGAAATGATATGAATTATAAATGATAGGAAATTCCTTGCAAAATATTCTTCAGTAAAGGTTAAGATGTATAAAAAATAATAAAAGGATCATAAATCTTTAGGCTACAGTTTATCATAGTGAAATGTAAAAGAAATCAGGAAACGTAATAGAACTATTTATATTTTTTTACAAAGACATCCTGACGTCACGACATTATGACGTTATGATTCGATGCACGTGACGTTGCTCGGACAAACTGGATATAATTTGGTTAAAACCTTTTAAAATGCATAAAATAAATAGAAAATTTGTTTGTTTCAGTGTAAGATCGAAATATATTTCACTCGCGAAAACTATAATTTACATTTTCACTCGTGGCTGCGCCACTCGTGAAAATATTGCATTATAATGTTCACTCAATGAAATATATTTCGATCTTGCACTGAAGCAAACAAATATCCTCTATATATTAACGTTACAGTTTATTCATTACATTTGCATTGATGGAAGGAAATTTGTATAGTGCGTTGTTTGTTACGCAAGAAATAAATAGAAGATTTATTTTGTTTGCCATTTTTATACGCCCGGGCGGGCGGCGTCCACAGACCTTGTCCGGAGCATATCTTCTTCATGCATGGAGGGATTTTGATGAAACTTGGCACAGTTGTTCACCATCATGAGACGGAGTGTCATGCGCAAGAACCAGGTCCCTAGGTCTAAGGTCAAGGTCACACTTAGAGGTCAAAGGTCAAATTCAAGAATGACTTTGTCCGGAGCATATCTTCTTCATGTATGGAGGGATTTTGATGAAAGTTGGCACAATTGTTCATCATCATGAGACGGAGTGTCATGCGCAAAAACCAGGTCCCTAGGTCTAAGGTCAAGGTCACACTTAGAGGTCAAAGGATACAAGAATGAAAAATTCAAGAATGACTTTGTCCGGAGCATATCTTCTTCATGCATGGAATGATTTTGATGTAGCTTGGCACAGTTGTTCACCATAATGAGAGGGAGTGTCATGCGCAAAGAACCAGGTTCCTAGGTCTAAGGTCAAGGTCACACTTAGAGGTCAAAGGATACAAGAATGAAAACTTTGTCCGGAGCATATCTTCTTCATGCATGAAAGGACTTTGATGTAGCTTGGCAAAATTGTTCACCATCATGAGTCAGAGTGTCATGCGCAAGAACCAGGTCCCTAGGGGTAAGGTCAAGGTCACACTTTGAGGTCAAAGGATACAAGAATGAAAACTTTGTCCGGAGCATTTCTTCTTCATGCATTGAGGGATTTTGATACAACTTGGCACAAATGTTCACAAGCATGAGACGGAGTGTCATGCGCAAGAACCAGGTCCCTCAGTCTAAGGTCAAGGTCACACTTAAAGGTCAAAGGTCAGATACAAGAATGACTTTGTCTGGAGCATTTCTTCTTCATGCATGGAGGGATTTTGATGTAACTTGGCACAATTGTACACCATCATGAGACGGAGTGTCATGCACTGGTCCCTTCTTTTGAATTACTTCCCTTTGCTGTTACTATAAATAGCTTATATTGTAACTTTTTCATTACAAGTCGTAGGGAAAAATCGAGACCACTTTTCTGTAGTACAACATGCATGTTACATCCAATTCTGAGGTGTATTTTGAGCTATCTCTACCTGGTAAGGATTTTTGTGTGGACTTGTAATTTTTTTTTTTCGATTTTTTTTTTTTTTTTTTTTTTTTTCTCTTTAAAGATTAACTTCCCTTAGTTGTTACTATAAATAACTTACATTGTAACTTTTTTATAATTGACCGTAGGGAAAAACCAAGACCACTTTTCTGTGGTACAACATTGATATTACTTTCAAATTTTGGGTGTATTTTAAGGTATCTCTACCTGGTAAGGATTTTTTTTGTGGACTTAGAAAAATAAAAGAATTACAATAATTTCTAAAAAAAACAACATTGTAAACAACTAGAAAATTAAAATTCCATTTGCAAATACAGGTGCTAGTGTAAACAAATTTGCTGTGACGGGCGTATATTGTGACATTCTGCACCCTTGTTGATAGAGTTAAAACATCAGTTCATAACATAGGGAGTGAATAAATATAAAATAAACCTTTCCGTGTTCGTGCCATTAAATATTCATTTGTGTATCAATTTGTTAGCGCTTATATGTTTTAACGTTGTAGTTTGTTTTAGTAAGTGCATATTATTAATATATGAATGTTAAAGAAGTACATGTTACAGGTAGCTGGTAAAATACTTTAATTTGTATATTGCGTATTTGTTATGGATGAAAGGAGATATATTATGCTTGCCGTAGTAATAGAATATACAAGAATACCATTTGGAAGCTAAACAACGCAACCATGTAAAATAAAACCTTGATTTGTAGGTGATTTTGTTGTCAGGCATTAGGTAAGTAGTAAAAGTAACCAATATAAGACAACTATCTAAAAATAATAAAAAAATAGATTGACGTTACCTAGTGAATTGCCCGAAAAAATGATATGTTCTATGCTTGTTACATCAAGAAGTTGACATGTTCAAGCTGAGAATTCATTTTAAGCTCTGTATCTAGGAATACATACGAGTTCTCTTGAACAGCAGTTGTGAGCAGTTACTTTCTGCTGACAACAGTAGCTGTTAGTAGTTACATTCTGCTGACAACAGTAGCTGTTAGTAATTACATTCTGCTGACAAATAGCTACCCTTTTGACCGGTACAGTGATATAACTTTATTGCTCCCTCAATGCTGCACAAACTGTTAATCAGTGTCAAGTCAGTCATATTCATTCGGAAATACAGTCTTATAGAAACAACAGGTTTTATCTACCTTGTACATACAAACCTTTGAGATTACGGAGTACGACAGAAAACACAGGAATCCATTACTGCACATAACTATCTGAATTACGTAGTTAATAGGTCTTTGCCATTCATTTTCTCATCAATCAGGAAAATTAGGCAAAATATTGCCAATTACAAAATCATTTTACAAACATTAATCGATCAGAAGTTAATGGATAACTGCATACACAACAAAAAACCCATACTTTCTCAGAAGTATGTTAAACTATATTTTCTGTAGGAATTTGACGTAAACAAAAACAAATCAATATATAAGATAGTTTAGAGACTTTCCCCAAAGCTCCTTGAAACCCCCGGTGAGCAAGGCAATTTATCACCCTATTAATAGGTCATCTTGTGGCTGGGCATATCATTATCCAATTAATTCTATCATCTGAGGACAGCAAATTGGCTTATCAGGTTATAGACTCAATGCACATATATAATCTATCTACAAAGAAGACTTATTCAATATAGGTCTTAAATTGTAGCATTTGTTTATACATTAGAAATATCATTTTGCAACTACAGTAAGATATGTTTAGAATATATCCTTAAAGTAAAGACTGAGAAAATTAAACTTGACTGATAAATTGAATTGAACAAAATAAATTCCTGATCAACCTAGAGTTTACTACTTAAAATGTCACTGACATTGATTTATAAAATTAAAAAGAAATCTCGTTTGGTTGCAGTGAAAGATAAAAAAAAAATTGATATTCATTACCAGTGAAAATATTAGGTACCTGATGCACACTCGGTGAAAAAAAAAGAAATCTTGCACTTGGCAAATAATCATCCTTATATAATACATAGTTTATTTATATTATGATATAAAATAGACGCTTAAAACGCAATAGTATAATTTATGATTTTTCATAACTAAGGAATACACTGAAAATCATTGAAATGGCCATTTTGACTGGCAGTCAGGAAATTGAGCAAAAATTGTCTCTTACAAGTAATTATGATACTGAAATTAATCATCATTTTCACAAATGAATTTCATATCATATTTAAAGGTAAATACTTACACATTTTAAAGGCAAAAATATTTTTGGGAAATTTCGCGCGCTTAACTTACACTGTTTTTTACTTTTTGTGGGATAAGAATTGAAGAATTGAAGAAGATATAAAGAAATGAACATTTTGCATCTTCTGCTTACATGAAAATCAGTGTTTTTTGCCATTCAATATGATTGCCACTCAAGATTGTAGTCAAGTTCTTACAATTTATAATTAACTTATCAGGACCCATTTTAAATTTCTGTAACTTACATTTTCATGAAGAATATTGTCAGTGTTAACTAAAAATCAAAAGAAATGTCGGGGTCATGTTTGATGCAAGAAAAATAATTTCAGTCAAACACACAAACTGCAAAATCAGCTAAAAAATGAGACCCCAAATTATACTGGTGGTGTATGATCTAAGTTTCCATGAAAAATGTGTCATATTATTTCATTATGAAAATGCTACCTGCATGTCAAGCATAGATCTGTCATGTGATTTTAGCCAAAAAAAATGCAAAGAAAATAAGGAAAATAGCTCTACTCAGCAAAAAAAAAAAAAAAAAAAAAAAAAAACAAACAAACTGAGGACTACTTGTGTCCGCCATTATGCGACTACCATTTTTTTTTTGCGCCATTTTTCTATTTAGTGTCTGTATGCCATTAGGCAACTTATCGAACTTGGCTGAGGTCTCATGCTCAAATACATTTTGTTCAAGTTTTGTGAAGATCGGATGAGAAATGTTCCACTGCATGTCAAGCATAGATCTGTCATGTGATTTTAGCCAAAAAAAATGCAAAGAAAATAAGGAAAATAGCTCTACTCAGCAAAAAAAAAAAAAAAAAAAAAAAAAAAAAAAAAAAAAAAACTGAGGACTACTTGTGTCCGCCATTATGCGACTACCATTTTTTTTTGCGCCATTTTTCTATTTAGTGTCTGTATGCCATTAGGCAACTTATCGAACTTGGCTGAGGTCTCATGCTCAAATACATTTTGTTCAAGTTTTGTGAAGATCGGATGAGAAATGTTCCACTTAGAGTGCGGACAAGAGTAAAAAGGCCAATTTTTAACAAAAGGAACAAAAGCGGGAGCTTCGGAGGGGTGCGGGGGGGGGGGGGGGGGGGAGGGGTGCATAGTCTAAGAAATGATATCGTGTTGCATGAACAACTGAATGCCAACAATACAATATAATTTCAGAAACCCATTGGTAAGTATTAGTAGTCACTTACTTGCAATTTCTTCATAAATACTTTAAAATGGAGTGCAGTTACATGTATGTTTCATGTAGGCACCTGCTTGTAAAATGCACAGTATTATTTACGTGTCCACTTACTAAATTGTGTGTATGGTTGATTTGCATTATGCATATACTTGTACATATTCTCTAATGAAATATCAAAATGTTAGTCAAACTGTTGCAATTACATAGACGGTGTGCCAGTCAGACAGTGTGCTTAAGACTAAGATTATCCATGTGAAGGATCACGGTCATATTCTCCCCTTTTACGGCGCAGCAGAACAATTCATCTCGATCCCCAAAATAATGAAATGGCAACATGCGATCATCGATTATACATTGTATAAAAACCCAATACGTTTCCTATTTGAAAACGGCCGAAATCGCAGAGCTATTCAGCTTGTTCATTTCATAACAATGATATAAATGTATGGATGATGCTTGATACATGCATTTTATAGTTATAGCAAAAACGTAATGTGATCGGATGTACAAATTGGGAATATATGTTCATTTAAGTTCAACAACTTGGAATTGCTAATATTCTTTTGATAATCCCACTACTTTATAAAGATAAGGAACAAACGTTTCTCAAGTCTAATATTTTTTCATGTTATAATTATTATTTGGCATATTCTTTATTATCATCACAGGGGAAAACTGTATATCATTTTTATCTTTCAATCCGTGATATTGAAATAGTTATCAAAATAACATTATATGTTATTATTAAAGAAGCAGCTTTTTCAATACTGTTGTTTAGCGAAATTTTGAGCGTGATAACTGTCTTATAGTTGACAATAAATAAACATAAACATAGAAGATTTAAATGAAAGGGAATCTATATAACATGATGCAGGAATACTAATTAAAAAGAGATATGGAGAAGGAAAATGACCAAGTTTGCCTACCGACAGATATGTCTGCCGATGAATCTCCTTTCCAACAACCACCACCGGAATATTGCGAGGTAGGTATAGGCATGTACTCAATTGTTATGTTACTGTACTTTTAGGTGATTGATATTGATCAAAACAAGTACATGTTTTCTGAGCCATTGAACGACATAAGATAATAATATTTTATTTCGTTTCTATCAAATCCCATTGGGTTCATTTGTCTTTCATGAGTTTTATAGCAATATCCGTTCGACTAAACGTTTGTATTAACAAGGGGGTAAATTGATATTTCGTCCTGATGTTTTATCAATTATCAACGTTGATGCGTAAATCTATAAGAGTATCACTTGGAAGCATAGAACGCAACCAAGAAAACTGATAGCAAACACGATTTGATATAGTCTATCCAAGAGATAACTCTTCATGCCCCCTTGCAAAGGTATAAAACCTAGAATAACAGTACCGCTTCAAAAGTATCTGTTTAGAATTTTACATAGAAACCTAAGTGATAATTAAAGGCATATTTGAACTTCCGGTAACACTGCACTGCTTGTATTAACTGAACGTTCGATTCCTGACACCAATTAATGCATATTTGATACAGAGGTATGCGAGATAGATCTACTGTTTTGACTTTTGACTACAGGTCCTTCAATGATAAAAATGTCAATTTGAAGCAGGGACTATAACTCTGATAATACTCTGTTGATTTACAGAACAATTGCTTTGCAGGAAAGCAGACATAAATAACCACAAGTACATGTATCAAAAATCTACTTAGGGCGACTACCTATTATCCAGGTGTGACGTCGACCTGACGGACTTGGACGGACGGATTGACACACAGACAATGCCATAACTGTATCCTTCCACTGTTAAAGATCAAACATGAGAAAACAAGTAACCGAGTATAGCAATAAAAGTCCCACCTACCGGTGGAAAACTTTGTTAGTGTTCGTCCCTTGTGGTTGTTGGCAACAGTGTTGGAACTAAAATGCTTTAAAGCATTTAGGAGCTAGGAAACAAACACTATTTTTACTACAATTTCAATCCTGAATTACCTTGACCTACAAGCAAAGATCATGTACACGGCATATTTTCTCATCATGAAGAACATTTGTGTACAGTACTAAAACTTTCCATCAATGCATATAAAAGTTAGGGAGCGGAAACAATTTTACTTGACCTTTAATAGTGACCTTGACTTTTGACCAACAACCATGAGTCATGTGCGTGAGACATAGTCTAATCATGGGGAACGTTTCTCTAGTAATGAGATGATCCTTCAATGCATAGAAAAGTTATGGAGTGGAAACAATTTTTAACTTGACCTTAAACAGTGATCTTGACCTTTAACCGACAAGTTTTAAGAGTATAGCTTGATTACTTTTTGAGTAATTGCAGGATGCATATTTGCGGACAAACGGATGGAAAGACGAACGGACTTTCTATAGTGCCCTTCGGTGTTCCATGTTTATTATGTTCCCACCCAGAATGTCTTGTACCCATATGGCATACGCAAACTATAAACATGTGAGCATTGTATAAAATCTAAGTTTCAGACAAATATGAAACAGAAAGAATATCGATAGCACTTAATTTATCAGAAAGAACCGAACAAAACCGATTTGGATAAAGAGTTAAAAAAGTTTGCTTCTGATAATTCAAATGTTCCTTTGATAATGAGGAGCACCGTAGTGTTTTCCCCATCATGTCAGCTGTAAAGTTGCTATATGACCTTCAACATGTCAAAACACGACACGACTTACTTGCAACCATAAAAACATTAAGTTGTTATTAATCAAATGTCTAAGATTTCCCAAAAGAATTGACAAATGATGATACATGCACGAAATGGAACAATTTGTTTTTGAACTGAGATGAATTAGATCTACTGATTTTTTAAGGTAAAGTAATGTTGCAGAATAACAGTAAATGTTAATGTTAATAGGTTCAGAATCATGTGTGAACACAATACCTGTCTGACAATGTATAGAGGGCATGATTAGTATTTACACTGGAGTGGAATTAGATCAGAAGATTTACTCAAATAATCTAATCTTTATAAGCGAACATTATTGAAAACGATTGAAATAATCTACTGTTTCATGAAAGTGAAAACATAGCCATGACAGCGTGCACTTCCACCATGCAATTGTTCCGTTTGATTTTCTGTTTGGGCGCCATGAGGGAGATTATTTGGAAACACTTACCTCTCACCTTTGACTTGGATCGTCTTGTGGGGAAGTCATTTGTCTTGCAGAAGATCGGTGGTTCTATCTAGGTACTGTTCGTGCCTGCTCTAATGAAAATTTGATTTATAAATTCGATATATATTGAGGGTCAACGTGATCACAAATTTGTAGAATAATACTTGTGACGTTTACCGATGTTCGAACGATACCAGACAGTAAGCAATTAATTACGAACAAATTTCCATAAGTAAGTGTCACCGATCTTGTATACTGTATACTCCTGGGAGTATAATTACTGTGATTCCACTTTCATAGCTGCTGACAAGGAGGTTGTGAATAGGTTAATAAGCAGTATTCTATATTAGAAATTGAACGCCCCAGGTATCCTAGTATGTTTTTTATATAATCTTGCATATAATTACGCCTTTGAAGACCACATGATTCATTGCTCTTTAAACATTAACTGTGTCATTCAGCTGTGAAAATCACCATTCTGTGTTTGTCTATATAGGTTTTGCGGTTTATCAAATTCAACACTCGGCAGGTGTTGCTGATCTTTTTACACTTAGTATTAGACAAAGTCTGTAGTAAATGACTTTATAAAATACATATCTTCTTCTGAAATAGTTAAGTAATAAGATCTGATAATCATACAAGGCAATGTTTAAAAGTTCAGTACAAGAATCGCTGTCTTGATTGTTCTGAAGCATCGTTAAAGCAGGCCTTAGCTCGGCAACAGTAAAACAATAGTAACATGATGTTAATTTATATCCATATTGGAGAAAGAATACCGATACCGTAATGCGATACGTTATCCAACGTACAAGGCTTTGCAAAAATGCATTGTACAAAATTACATAAATTATGATTCATACACTACTGGATGCACATACCATTAAACATGGTTTAAAACCCTGTAAAATATCCATTAAAATAGGAAAAACCGTTAATTAACCCCATTAATTCTTGCATCACTTTATTTAACAGGTTTCACAATATTAATGGGTTACATGTTAAAAGACCATTAAAACACCCATTTTTGACCAAGAATCATGCCATTGAAAATTTCAGCAGAATTGGATGTATCACCATGCCGTTTTTTGTCAATTAAGGTAAGCTATGAATATAGAAAACAGTTTTATAGCATTATTTCTTTTCACTCCATATATCCAAAGAATTTTATATCATCATCAAAATAACATTCGCGTTTCAACTATCAAATAACTGCTCGTCTCGCGATGCCACAGATGTTTGGCGCTAGTCTGGCTACCGACTATTTTTATAATCATTTCATTTATATGTTCTGGCAGATCTTTCTTGGCTTTGATTATCCAGTATTTTGAGAAGAAAAGGGACATAATTATACAAAATTTGAATAGCCTCAGGAGGTATCTCCTGTGATTAAAACATAGGGTCTTAACACTAGTTTGGCGCCAATATGTTTTTCCATACAGATAAAGGTCATCGGACAAAACTATGCCTGCCTATATATTTCATAATTGATAAAAAAAACGTCTGACTTTTCTGTTACAAAAGTCGCAAGTCTCCGTAGAACTACAAATAGTATTTCAATGAATATTTGAGAAACTCGATTTGTTCTTTTTTATTGGATGTACTGTCAAAATAAATACCTTACTGGACGCAAATTTGCAAAGGATCAACATTTTCGACTTTCATTTATATATATGTGTATATAAAGTATAAAATATACACATTTTTTTAAACTAAACAGAAAAAAACGCAGAGCTTATGACTACAATTAGACACAGGTCACTGCAGGCAATAATATGTCTTACCAAGCATCGATTTTCGAACGTTTTACTTTAGAAATAGGTTTTAGTTTTGCGTGCTTTGTTGGCAAATAAAACACGGTATTGAGTTCAGAAGCGTAATAATACTAATCTGGAATAAAATGCGGTTTTAAATATGAGGGAATAAACCGGAATAGCCAAAAGTAGGCTTTCAGCTCACATATAAGGACATAAACATATTTTGAAGACATATATTAAAATTTTCTAACACGTAGTCACGAACTTTACTACACATTATTTGTAACTGTGTTTTAGTGACAAAAAAAACTGGAACCAGTGTTTTATTATTATCGAATGTTACTAAAATTAAAATGCAACACGATACAAAGGAGCGTGTTTACAACGTGTTCAAAATGCAAAATGTGTATTCTGGTATTGTACAATCTTATATTCTTTTACTTTCATACGTACATTTTTGAACTTTAAAATACCTTATGAGTTGACATTGATAAACATAATATCACTACTGGATGCACATGCCATTAAAAGGGTCATGAAATTGGCCTTAATTTTTTAAAACGTTTTAACAGGTCACCATTAAAATTCACCCATTACTTCTTACTATTTAATGGGATTTTCATGACCATAGTTTTAATGCCATACATTAAAAAATGACTTTGATAGCCATGAAAAGTTGCTTAAAATAAACCATTAAAATAAGTTAACAGGCTCCTTAAAACTCCATGAAAAATTTTAATTGGCATAAAATTAATGTGCCTTAAAAAGGTACCCCTTAATTCCACATTAATTAGTAAGAACTAATGGGGCCATTAATTGTTTTAATACTCTGTTAATGGCCGTTAATTATTAAAGATTAATGGTCTTATAAAATAAGTCAGATTCAATTTTAATGGGTTCATAGTATTTTAATTGTATATCAAATTAAGGGCCATGACAATTTGCCATCAGAATTAGACATCTTAAGATAATAAACTTCATATTAATATTTGCCGTATTGATTTAAACTACGTATTACTACACATGTAATAGAACCTATACATATGTACTGTTTTGTAAAATGCTAGAAGAATATTTGTTTCTTCTTTTTTCTCTTATTAATTTGTAATGTAAACACATGTAACAGCCTCGTACAAACATTTGTTATATTGTATCCTTATTCTGTCATATATTCATATGAAATGAGAAAATAAATGGATATTGTATTGTATTGAGTTGTACTTAGAAGGGTTTACAGGTACCGGTTTAATAGATCAAGTGACCATGTGGGTAGTTTTAACTATTCAACATTATAATATTGACAAACATTCTGACTCAGTTTTTATTGGTACAGACATTAGGCATCAGGTGTATTCAAAAAGCAACTGTTGATGACAATGTCAGCGCACAATGGGCAATCACAATTTAGCTCTACTTCAGTACTTTGTGCTCACGGGCATGCACTTAAATAGCCAAGAGCAAATGTTTGAGGGATTGCATCACAAGTAGCTTCTCCCATCTCCAATCAAGCGTACTACACTCTTCAATGAAACGAGGAAGCGATTGATCTGCCCATGTCCCAAATGAATTTAAATCAGACTGTAAATCTTCACAATTATGTGTACTGTTCACTTCTCTATAAACATTACTTTCTGCTCAAGGATTGGAAAATTTGAAAATCTAAATTAGTCTGAACACATTTTATAATGTAAATTCCTTACCCCACCGATTTTCTTATACAAATGCTGATTATTTGGACAAGAAAAACAAAGAACAGAAAAAGTGGCATGCATCAATACGTATTTATTCTTACCAAAATGTTGTAGATTGATGTTATCAAATACATTAATACGTTTTCATCCCACTTTCATTGAAATAAATCCGATTTTTTGTAGGAACATAATTTGGCAAACATTTGAAAAAAATGGCGCAACTGCATCAAGGGGAAATAACTTTAATGCAACTAAATATAACATCATGATATATTATAGATGATGTGTGCGTAGTATGTATTTATTGTGATTAAAGTCTATTTTAGAACAATATAACACTGGAATTATAAGCATTCAATAGGAGAGCAAGCCAAAAACCAAAAAGATGATATATTCGAATCACATTTTACAGAATTTAGGATTTAATGGGCATTACATTGCTGTTAAGGGCCATAAAGTTTACTCTTAAATGAAATTGTACACAACCGGAACATTTACTGGGCATTAAATCAAATTTAAGGGCCATGAATAATCATGTTAAATTCGAAATATACAGAATTTCACTATTTTTTTTAAGCCATTAACTATTTTAGCTATCAAACTTGCTATATTGCTTGACCTGGCCATTGAGATCAAGGAAATAGTTGCAAAGTGAGAACACGATCGTATTACCAAATATTTACGTCCCAGACATGATGAACCCCAAACTTGTTGCATGATAGCACGTGATCATCATTGCGTAAAATCCAATAGTCATTTTTTTGAGATTCAACAAGCTATTCCACTTGTGCGTTCCGTTGAAATACATTGAATTTCGGATTAAGAAACACGTTATGTGCATTGTATACAAGAACAGAATTAATTCAAACCGAACTTTTTGTTCTATTGTGAAATGGTTATTGTTATAAGAGCATTATAAAGTTTTAGACTTGCGAGAAAGGGTCAGAATGAGGAAACATTGATCTGTGTACCATATTTAAAGGGATGATATTGTGGTTACACCTCTCAATTATAACCTGATAGAGACTAGTTTCTGATCGTTCAGCACGAATAACGTTGTGTTAGTGGTACTGTACAGCTTGTACATTTCGGCTTGGGTGGTTCCAATGCTTTCGTTTTCATACCTTGAAGTATTGTATAATTACCCCTTGGATATGGTGCCTTCTTTTTTAATTTGTCTTTCGGCAGTTTCTCTGATATGCAGGCACCGTAACTTCAAATACCATTTCTAAAGTCCAGTTTGTTTAGTTCTTCCCACTGTTTTCTCGTTTAGGACAAACACATTATTTTAACTGGCGACCATACACCGCTTTTCATGGAATGACACTCTATTGTATCACTGAAGGCTCCATATGCCTCGCAGTATTAACACATCTGAGGATGTCTTTCAAAAAAATTGTATTTGTAACTTGTGTAAATGTTTTCTGCTCAAATTGGGGCTAGAGGTCGTTGACAGTAGCATGCATTTCCAATATCTTCCATGAACATTGTCAATCAAAACAAGCCAGCAACATTTTCATTTTTGAGGTGTTTTTGAGGAGCGACCTGTGGAGTTTCCCACTTTTTCTATCTTATATCATACTTGTTGATGGATATTTGAGGCAACTGTCAACTAATGCTTTCCACTACAGTTTCAACTTGTGACGGGCCTACCTTGTGCTGCTTGCCACCGACTCTGTTTGCTATACTCTATTCGTACAGATAATCTACCCTGACTTTCGCTTTGCCAAAGTTTTGATACAACGTTTAGCTACGTAATTGATTTATTTTCAATTTACCGTGGTTGCGCAACGAAGATAGACAAAGGGAGTTTTATAAACGTTTCTAATGAATTTTGGCAAAATATGTACTCGTCAATGTAAATCTTTGACAACATTAATACAATAATGCTTTAAGGGGTTAAGAGCGTAGGTATGAATGGATGTTAATTCGCATCCAAATGAACATTCAACTGGCAGTTGAATCATAAATCTTACTTAACTTTCCAGTTGCTGTTTACGGGTTGAGCGTTTTACTTAGAGACGTGCACATTACTTAGACGGGAAACATATGCTCGTATCGCCCAAACCTAATACGTCTAAGAGAAATGATGAAATTTATTGATGCATACGAGCAGTGGCACTGCAATGTGAGCGACCTTGCGTAAAACAAAAAACTACATGGCGAGTCACAGCATACACCAAGATCTTCGATCAGTATTGATTACTTTAAACATGTGGATAAACGGAAACATCATTGTTGTTATACAAATATTAAGTTTGGGTAAATTGAAATAGATATTCATAACTATCGGTTTCAAAACGTGGAATTAGTTTCGAAGGCTTATGTTTAATTCATCAGATTATCATTATCCACTTTAACATTAATTCTTAAATGCGTAGAACATTTCCCTTTAATCTTAGAAATTATATTACGATTATCGTGTTTTGTTTATGTAAAGTCAGATGTAAAAAAGGTTATTCAACATAGATGCATTATTACAAATCATGATAATAATATATATTGGCTGCTGAAACGGTAGAACAGCAGTGTCGTACGAGTTAAAGAAAAAGGAGCACTAGCTTTTGATATGGCAACACACTTTTAAAGACAAAATTGTGTTTTGATTACCTGAAAGGGCATACAAAAATAACTTGAATATTATTTTGATAAGTTTTACTGTATATGCGAAATCACTCGAAGACAATGGAAAAGGGAATTAAACAGTTCAACCCGCCGTCGGGTGTCTCTTCCGATGAATCACGTATCAGACTTCTGGTGTCAAGATATCATGAGGTAGTTATAACTATATTCTTTTTTTCTTTCTATTAATTATGAAAACTTTATCACCCAGGAAGTTTCACAAGAAAGTTATTCTAAATTTAAATTTCAAAAACTTCGGATATGCGCCCGTTTAAAGAAGTACGTAGTTTAACTATTTAAATGCTTTCCTGTCAGTGTTCTTTTTATGCCAAACTTTGAATGCCCCTTCTCGATAAATTTCAAATACAAATGGGTTAATTATTGACTAAGACCATTCTCAAATCAACATCTTGGTAAAATGTCAAGTACAGTTTGTGAACAACAGCATGAGACCACATCTCGGTAAAGTTTCAAAAACAGTTTGTACATTACATCCCAAGACCGTCTTGAAAGCAAAATAGTGGTACAATTTCAAGTAATATTCATAAATAACTGTTCAATAGAATCTATATAAAGATCCTTAGCAACCAGGCAAAATAATAGCGAGAGGTAAAGTAAAGTGCAACACCCCTAATGCCCCCTAGCAAGACTATTACCTGAGCAGTTTTATTATAATTTGTAAATAATTGTTCGACACCATTCTCAAAGAAAATGATGAAACACTTCGCGGTAATAAAGTAATTGCATGGTAGTCTTCACTGTTAATATACATGTGTATTTTGTAAAATATAGACAGCCTTACACGTTTTGCTGAAAAAAGTATGGATCTGAATGTATTCATAAAATGCACGAGGGCCGTTCTAAAAATAATGACGATCGCGCGCTTCCGTAGAAGTTTGACACGCAAGAAACTCGTGTGTTTAAATTGGATGATACATGAATAACTGGTCTATAATCCTGCAAAGTTTTATTGAAAACTAGTGTACCGTTTCGGAGATACTTAGTTTTGTATCAGGTATGGACATAGACACAAAGCAAAATACATGTAGCTATGAATAGCGAACACAAATCTGAAATTAGAGCGTACATTAAAGTTTGTTCTTTAGAAATACATGCAAAGCAGATACACAGTTAACTGCATACTTTAAATAGGAGGTATGCAGTATCACTGTTTATAGGTGGGTACGTAAATTTCAAATTAATATTGTCAAGCAGTCTTTAAAGACAGGTTTCGTCCTGGCAGGCAAAAAAGCAGTGACGTTAAAGAACATTGCTCCTGTAAGACATCTGGTTGATGAAATCTCTACACGGTGTCCGAGATTTTTCTTTTCTTGGCGTGTCCAAACGTAGAGAACTCATGAGATTATCACATAGCACTTTGAGTTTGAGAAAGGTTTGTGCCCGATGGATGCTTCACATATTAACCGAGGAGCAAAATGCAAATATGGTCAAATGAAACCTGAAAATAAAAACGCTGAAAATATTCTTAAAAGATGATATCACAATATCACAGCTCCTAACAGAGGCTCAGACCTGGATATAATGTTATGTGCCACAGCGTCGCGTTGACAACAGACAGCGGCTGCGAAAAGGTGACCGTAAACCAGTAAACTCATATACATAGAGATGATACTTTAATATTTTTATAATGATTATAAAGAGGAAAAGCCAATACAATACTCTTGTATATTGAATACACAGCGTCGTAAACTTTATAGTGAAAAATGAGTGCTTTGTTAAAGAAATACTTTTTGTAGCTGGAAATCAAAGAAAGTATTAGGCGGAGAATTGACATATTGTTTAGAAGTGAAAGACGAAGTTTTTATTTTCGCAACTCTTTACAATTTAGACAAAACCAGCTAAAAATATGGAAAAGAAAAATATGCAGGTAAATCGTTTAACAGGTATTTTCAGCTGTTGAATCTCTGTTCTCGGAATATTGAAATGTAGATACAATCCAAACACGTGTTGATTTTGTCTGCTTTCGTTCTGTTGTAATTGTTGGCTGTTGCTCAAGACGATTGATTGTTTTCTAATTTTCCATAAAGCACGTGACTAGAAATCAAGCACTGTGTCAATTTGTTCGTCTGTGTATGATAGACATACCAGTACGACTTCCGGTTAAACGAGGATATTATTTTCTCACATGTTTTGTTAACCTTTAGCCTGCTGGAGGGCAAGTGATTCTGCCTTTGCGACCAGTGCAGACCAAGATCATGGTCTGCACTGTTCGGCGCTATTCAATCAGTAACTTTTGGATAGCATGTGGTACTGCCTCAATTCAATGATTAACAAGTCCATTCAAGAAATTAAGCACGGTAAATGTTAATGTCCAACATTGACAGTAAACATCGCATTATTGTATGTGCAAAAATGCTTAAAGAAAATGGGAAAGGCAATGAAACAGTTTAAACCTCCGTTGATTGTTTCTTCCGATGAATCACGCGCAAAAATATTGTGAGGTAGATATAAGTATATAAGTATATTCCTTTTTTTTCTTTCTACTAACCGCGAAAATTGTTTACAAAGAAAGTTTCAGAAGAAAAGTATTCTAACTAAAACATCAAAAACTTCAGATACACGCCCGTTCAAAAACGTTATGTTCTTTTTAATCAATATCATTGTATTAAATACAGCGTAGCTTTTACATAACAGATTGTTATTAATTAATTAGTTTCCTGTCAATATTAAAATGAAGTGTTCTTTACATGTCAGATTTTGAATGCACATTCTTGATAACATTTCATGTATAAATGTGTAAATTATTGACTAAGTCCATTCTCAAAGCAACAGCTTGGCGAGGTTTCAAGTGTAGTTTGCAAATCTGCCTAAGACCATTCTGTAATACAAACATCCCGGTAAAGTTTCAAGAACAGTTTTTGCATAACTGCCTAAGACCATTGTCAAAGCAACAAAGTGGTAAAGTTGCAAGTACCAGTTGTAAATATCTGTCCTAGGCCATTTTCTAAGCAACATCTTGGTAAAAGTTTTAATCGCAATTTGTAAATAGCTGTCTCAGAGCATTTTCAAAGAAAATGACGAAATACATATTAATAAAGTAGTAGCATTGCAGTATTCAAAGTTACTCTTATCATGCTGGACACGATTGATTCTGTCTTTGCGACCTTTATAGATCACGTCTGCACTGTTCGACATCAGTCAGAATCTTTTTGGTAAGAACCGCCTTGAACAGTTAATGGTACTGTCCAAAGTTTATTATAGAAATTTAGCAGGGTAGGGTGTAATATTTTGTTTATTATATAGGCAGCCTTACACGTTCTACCGATGAAAGTATGGATGTGAATGTATTGTTTTACAATAGAAATTATACTCGTATTGGAATTGATTTTTAAAGAAATAAAAAACCCAAGTATTGCTTAAATCAGTGAAAGACTTGCTTCTTCTCCATTCTCATATTTCTGTTGTTCTCTCTCTTTCCGTCACTCATATACATTGAGATGATACAATATTTCTATATTGCCTATAAAGGAAGCAGTGTGTTCAGAGAAAAGTCAATACCCTTGTATAATTAATACCAGTCGTCGTATAATTTACAATGAAAACTGAGTGTTTTGTTTTTGAATGACATTAAGCTTTTAGCTGGAAATAAAATCAGAGAAAATATTAGACGGAATATTGACATATAATCTAGAAGTGAAAGACAAAGTATTGCTTTCGCAATTCTTTATTGTTTAGACAAGACTTAGCTAAAATACCGCAAAGTAAAAAAGCGGGAAATTCGTTTATCAATGTATTTCTGCTATTGAATCTCTGTTCTTGGAATAATGAAAGATAGATGCTATTATGTAAACACATGTTGATTTTATCTTATTTTGTCCTGTTGTTGTGTCGTAATTGTTGGATATTGATCAAGACGTTGTCAATTGGTTGTTTTGTAAGCCATCTAAAGAGATAGTATATCAACATTTAATTTCCGGTAAAATACGTGATTAGAATAAGGCATTTTATTTCAAGTTTTTCAGTGAATTGATTGAAATATATCTGGTATTATCACAGTGAAAAATATCAAATATATTTTCACTGATTAGAAACTATCAAACGTGTAAATTTAGTCAAAACATGAAATCAAAAGAAAATTTGTTTGTTTACATGTATGATCAAAATATCTTTAACTCATGAACACAATATTTTACATTTGCACTCGTGACTATGCCACTCGTGAAAATATTGCGTAAAAGATATTTCAATCTTACACTGAAACATACGGAAGCATGGTCAAATATATTTTACTAAGTTGTGGGAACGACATGATATTAGAGGTATTTATAGTAACTTGAGGCCACAACTTATTAACGAGAAATTATGTTTTAGTAACTTGTGGCCACAACTTATTGACAGGAGTTTATTTTGTATGAATCTTCAAAACAGAAATTCTAGGGAAATAAAGGTTATCAGTAAATAGGAACAAGAGTGTCATGATGGCCCTATACCGCTCACCTGAGTACAACAGCTATCAGTACTGGTTTTGGACAAAAAGATTTTTGAGAGGTTTTCACTATATAGGTCTATATAAACTATTGACCCCAGGGTAGTACCATATTTGACCCTAGCGATATGATTTGAACAATCTTCTTAGAGACCTACTAGATAATGCTACATACCAAGTATCAAAGCCCAGTGCCCTGTGGTTTCGGAGGAGGAGATTTTCAAAGTTTTCCAAATATAAGTCTATATAAACAATGTGACCCCTGGGGCGGGGCTATTTTGTCACTAGGGAGATAATTCGAAAAATCTTTGTAGAAGGCCACTGGGTGATCTTACATGCCAAATATAAAAGCCCTAGGCCTTGTGGTTGTGGACAAGAAGATTTTTAAAGTTTTTTCCTATATACGTCTTTATGTGTCCCCAGGGGGATAATTTGAACAATCTTGGTAGAGGACCACTGGATGATGCTACATTCCTAATATCAAAGCCATAGTCCTAGTGATTTTGGAGAAGAAGATTTTTAAAGTTGTTTTCACTATATAATTCTATATAAACCATGCGACACCGGGGGGTAATTTGAACAATCTTGGTAGAGGACCACTAGGTGATGCCAAATATCAAAGCACTAGGCCTTTTTAAAGTTTTACCTATATAAGACTATGTTAAAACAAGTGACTCCTAGGGGCAGGGCCAATTTTGACCCTGGGGCCATAATTTGAACAACTTTGGTAGAGGTCCACTAGTTGATGTTTTATACCAAATGTCTAAGCTCTAAAAACACCGGTTTATAAGTTGTGGCCACTGGTTATTAAAAATAAACTCCTATTAATAAGTTGTGGCCACAAGGTACTAAAATGTAATCTCCTGTTAATAGGTTGTGGCCACAAGTTATTAAAAATAATCTCTGACTGATAAGTTGTGGCCACAAGTTACTAAAACATAAACTCTTGTTAATACATTGTAGCCACATGTAACTGAAAAATAAAGTGACATAAGTTCCACAAATTACTAAAAATACCTCTAATATTATGTCTAATATTATGTCGTTACCACAGATTAGCAAAATATATCGACCATGTCACTGCCATGCACAAATATCCTTTGTATAACAGTTTGATAGCAAACTCAGTACGACTTCTGAATGAACATTGTGTCACAGGATGAGAAAAATGGGTAAAAACCGTAACTTGAATCCGGGGCCTCGGAATACCGTTCCGATGCTCAAACGACTGAGCTACCCAGCCGCCTGCGCACATTCTTTTTAATATTCAAGTCCCATACCGGGACAAGCGGTATTATTTTCTTATATGTTTGGTTATTACCAATGTTGACAATAAACTTGGTAAATAGTTTACCTAGAATATTCTACCACAACTGTTCGATACACAAACCCGACGCCAACAGCATACTATGCAGTAATATTCAATTAGGTGTTGAGTTTAGAACACACACTTGTTTTTTTAGTTTTAAATATATAGCGATCAACAGACTCATTATTCCGAGAGTTTTAGATGTCGTGTGCATGAGATAAGATGCTGTGTATCCCGGATAAGATGTCATGCATTTGAGAAATTGTAATCTTAAAATAAGAGTGTCATAATGGTCAATGGCAGTCTCAGCCTTATTATTCTCCGGACCGTGGAGTTTACTCACTCTGCATAATAGAATTTCATAAAGGTCAGTGCTAGTTGCGTGAAAAGTGCTGCATATGTCATAACCATTCATAAACAGACTCATTCAAACCGAGTCTGCTACTACTTAGCTTGGTTGCGCTATGTTTCCACATTTTCCTATTATGGTTGCCCAGCCAAGCGTTATTTTAGCATACTTATGATTTGAATAAACATATTTTGCCTGAGGAATGATATGAATATAAGCAGTATTGTATTAAAGGTGTCAAAGATTTGCATTGACAAGAAGATATTTTGCAAAAAGTAATTTCGGTTGTCTGTTTCGGTTGCGCAACCAAGATATATTGAAAATGGATTACATTGTATTTCCGAAGCTATACACTGTTTCAGAGCTTGCGCTTTGTTTCAGGTAGTTGAAATAATCCAATGCAAATGTAAAATTAGGAATTACATTGCAATGAAAAGAAATAATCTACTTTCTAAATACTTTAAAATCAAAGGGAGGTAATTACAAAATTTCCCAAAAAGTAATAAAATATACATTTCTAATAGGAATCTTACTATATGGAATTGGTCTTTTTGTTCCTTAAATAAATCTCTAACAGTATATATGAAAACTCAAAAATGTCATAGAATGTTGCTAAAATATAATTGATCGCCTTTAACAAGACTTAAAGACAAAAAATGCCATATTTTGTAACATACATGGCATTAACAATATTGGTAGAGTAACAGACGAATAAACGATTATTTGGAATTATTCTGAAACATTCTGAAATTAGACAGGCTGCTTTAGATAAGAAGACTTAAAAATGTTCACTTTGTACGTATTGAGCAACGGAAGAGTCAGTTTGAACAATTTGTAGAGTCTGCTAAATTACATTGTCTGAGACTGTCTTTTCGATTTCAGAATAAGTCCATATAATCGTTCCACAGGTTAACTCATACAAGATAAATTAGTTTTTAATGTATTGTGCACTTTGTATAAATATTGAGCGACAGTCAGGAAATACTAGCACATTCTTGTAACTAGATCAAAACATTTACATTTCTATACTGAGAAATATAATTTAACCATTTACGTTCTTAATGATAACATAAATTTATCAAGAAATATCAAGCTTTCTTACATATAAAAGTAGTTACATCGGCAATTAAATTAATGGATTCTCAATTATTCTGCTAGCCTGTACAGTGATACAAATGTGTTTCTCTTTTTTTCCTAATTTTCTTCATGGCAACCCAAATTGTTTAGTCATTAATAGGTATATTTGTAGCAGCGACCGGTCCTCCAGTCTAACTCATACATACACGATCAATATGATAAAGTAGTACCACACAAAATACTTACGAATCTGTTGTAACATAGTACTGTCTGCATTATGTAGTTAATAGTTCTATACTATTTATTTTCCCATCAGTCAAGAATAACAAGAAAATGATACAAATTGCAAAAACATCTTGGAAGCATTAATGGATCATAAGTTAATGGAAACAATATGGATACATCACAGAAGTTAATCCTACTTCCTGAGATAACATTCCACAGTCAAAATTCTATTAAGCTCCATTTTATGCAGGAACTGTATGATATAACGACGCAATACATGCAACAGTCGCCTGTGATCAAATGAAAAAAGCGTGAAGCTTTATTCTGTGACACAGGATTAATATAAGCTTTAAACGATGGCAATGAAACCGAATTTAAGAAACACATTCGTGAGAACTTACTATCTATTTTTTACTATGATGAATGTACAAATGGCTGGTTGCATTATAAAATATATTATGTTTATTAATTTCTGTTACGAAACATTATCATCTAAGCATTTGCCATGTGTTCGATAACAGGTAGTCAATTGCACAGTTAATCACTGTGACAGTCAGACAGTGTGACAGTCAGACGATATGCTAGTCAGGCAGTGTGATCAGGATATTCTATCTTATGTTGAATATATATACCTTTATTTACGTCTCATTTTAGCAAACAATTCATACATTTACATAATAATGAAACTTAAAATCATATGAAAAACATTCTATTAAAGAATTATAGGAGACTGAAACAGCTACTAAAGACATCAAGTATTCTATTAAATTACTATTTACTATATAATTATATTAAACAAGAAACGTGGAAATTCCACGAAAACCAGGTTTTCATTGCATCACGCCAACTGGTTCTTTACAAAAATGGTCATATTTTATTATACCTATCTGACTGCATCCAATCATGCCATTCAGAAGTACATGTATAAAAGTACATGTGTCGTTTCCCTATGTAATTTATTATTCTTTTATAAAAGCTACCTAAACACAAAGTTTGCTGACAATAGATGCATTCTAAGGAAAGAAAGTAACTGAAAAACAAACCAGTAACTATTAACAATAACAAAATGCAATTCATGAAAGTAACAATTCAAATAATTCAAATAATAATTCAAAAAATGTCAAATAGCCGTAATATCCAATCTTATGTGTAAAACAGTCCAAATCCTCTCCAAAAAACAAAGAAAAATATCAAACAGGGAGTGCCACGCACCAAAAGCGCAGCCTCCTCAAAACGAACCCCCCAGCACGCAAACGCGTGCACCACACACACACTCAAAGCCTACACATCAGGACAAAACGAACAACACACACACACACACACACACACACCCAAAGCCAACACATAAGGACAAGACGAACAATAAGCATACACACACGCGCGCACACAAAGTCAACACACAAGGACAAAACGAACAAACAAAGGAACACAGTGGGACATTGCCTTGGAACGGTCAGTGGCAAAAACACCACTGGGGAGCTTAAACCGGTTTATGGTGCGCACCCAACCTCACTCTTACCCCCACCATGTTCCAAAGACATGGGACAGTGTAAATAAAAGTAATCCACTCCAGGTGAATCTCTAACACACGTAATGGAAACAAAAAGGCATGGCATGTAAAACACAAAAATGCTCGTGTATAAATATATAAAAAGCAAACCTTAAGAACCAAAAACGTATGTACTCAATGCCTTTTCAGAAGACAGAGCAATAAGAGAAACACCCTTAAGGGCCCGACGAAACAGGCCAGAAGACAAATATCAAAACACATTTTAGTCCTGGTAGGATTTAAAAACTGCTCATCATAGAGTCCTCTCCCTCTTCCGTCAGACGCAATCAAAGAGGGAAGCGTAGTGTCCAACTGTAAACGGGTTGAACACTAAACATGCGAAGTCAAGTTTAAATCCAATAAGTATTACTAAAATTCTACAATATTTCACAACTGTTCAAAATTGAATTTAGTATATCCAAAGAATGTAGAAATCCTCTCTTCAAAGATAACTTTTTAAATCCACAGTTTTAATGCAAATCCTTCAAATGTTGAATATCCAAACTGGTAATATTTTGTCATTAAGAACTATAGGAAAGTTTCCAATAATAATATAACACACAGTTCTGGCCTGGTGTCAGAAATCACCCTTTTTGATATATCATGGAAGGTTCCAGACTAAGAATATATCGGACAATTCAAGGACAATCCTTTCTAAAAATAATTGTTATACATTGTTTATCCGTATTATGGTGGAATACTCTGGAACATAGTAGAAAATAAAAGAACTCTCAAAACTAGATCAATAAACAATGACTCATTAATAAAGTAAAACCTATTTAAGGGGAATGATATAAAATCTATTTTTCATTATAACTATGACAATATTTTTCTACTTCTAGTTACCCAATGGCATTAAAATGACCTTTTTGTCACAAAAGAAAAAAACGAAAAAAGGAAAAAAAACTTTGGATCTTAGTGAAATTTGAACCGACACCCTTCCATTCCACAGCACAAAATGTTCTTTTTTTATTTCAAATATGACCCAATATTTCTATTTTTAATTACATTGACCTTGACCTTGATCCAAGTGACCTCAAATACATTCCCAACATCATTTTGTATTTGATAAAAGCTATCTACACACCAAGTTTAGTAATAATTATTGTACCCAAACTAAAGATATTGAGTGGAAGCCATTTTTCTGTTTTTAGTAACAGTGACCCCAAATATCAATCAAAACTAATTTTTCAGGTAGCTTCCTGTACACAACTTTTTGGACATTAACGTTGACCAAATGGCATTAATATGAAACTTTTTATCACAAAAAGAGAGAAAAAATTGGATCTCGGTAGGATTTAAACCGACGTCCTTTCGTCCCACTGATTAAAAAGTAGCTTTGGTCCAACGCTCTAGACCACTGCGTCACTGTGGAATGTTCTAATTGTGAAGTTTAAATAAGTTATCCTGACCTTGATTTGAGTCTAATGACCCGATATACAATCCCAACCTTGGTTTTTCTATAAGCTACCTATAGGCCAAGTTTAATTTCAATACATCAGTGCAAACTAAAGTTAATGAGCGGAAACCAATTTTTCTATTTTCAGCCATGGCAAGCTTGATCTTGACCCAAATAATCCTGAATGCAAATCTAATCTTTGTCTCCTTTCCATCTACATACAGGCCAGATTTGGTGTCTATAGCTTGTTCCAAACTAAAGTTATTGTGCGAAAACCGGGTTTGAAATCCAACCGCCCTCCCGCCCATCCAACGACATACCCCAATCTAATAACCGGTTTTCTACGAAACCTGGTTAAAAATAGTGTGTAAAAACCGAGAAGCTGGGCTTTTAATGGCCTGAAAACTGTCATAAAAAGAAACAACTTTCCTTAAAACTGAAAAGTCAAAACACCACTAATGTATGCCTGGTATAAAATGATTAAAAAAATCAAGTATTATAACAGATCAGATCAGTTATGAACTGATTAATACCAGCCTCTCGTTTATACATACTTGTACACATAATATTATTATATATATTTTATATTATAAAAAAAATATTTCCTAGAGTGACTATCTTTTTTGTTATCACAAACTCTGTTGTTGAATTTATTTGATCTATGTACTGATTTAAAAAACAAAATTATATAATATAATATAAAAGATACAACCTTGTAAAAGTTTCAGCAAAAAAAGTTCCACAAACCGTTAAAGACCACCTTGAATTTCAGGTTAAAGCATATCTTGTTACAAATTTATTTTATTTATAGCACTTCTGCTATTACAGTTGGGTTGGTGTTTTTGCATGAAATTGTTTGTTAATATTCATTTTCAGCAGTTTTTGAATTTTTTAGTATATAACTCAAAAATGAAAATAAAAACGTCAATTGAGTTTCGCTGTATTCTGTTCGCGCCGACATTATTATAACTCATACAGTAATATTCCAGCTTTTGTTTGTTGAGAGAGACCCTATGTGCCCCTGTGGGCATATTTTTTCATTGATTGGTACTTAAATTGTTCCAACGACCTTCCGTAAGCCAGCTGCATGGCTGGCATCTTTGTGTTTGTCCATCATTAATGAAGGAAAGTCGCTATATGGCATCCGTCGTGTCAAAATAGAATACTTAATTAATTTGGCACCACTCAGTTTTAAGCATTACAGTAATGTGTTTAAGATTTCCCAACAGAATTGACAAATATCATTGCACAACTATTGAACACGTCTATGTTATATTCAATCGTATGCGTCTTTAAACAATAAAGACGTTCTTAAACTTAAAAACAAAGAAATGGGAAAATGTGCTTTGCCTAAAGAAATCATGGAACTCTACACTTAAATACCCGCTGAAGAAAGAAGTTAAAAAGTTCGCTTACACCATGATATATGATTTGGATATAACGTATGTCTGTGTGACTAGAAAACACATCAAATTTGAGTCTCAGTGTGATAAAAACTTTATAAGACAAACCTCATGACGTTCCGATTAATCTGTTTACTGGCATTCAAGTGATACAAGTAGAAACGCCATTAAGCTATTAAGTAGGAACAAATTTTGACAAATGAAGTGTCATCGATCTTGTACACTATATACTGTTGGGAATATAATCACTGAGATTCCACTTTAACTGCTGACAAGGGGTTGTAAATCAATTGATAAAATTTACATTTAGAAAAAAGCTAATCCATTATAGGCTACTGGGTGAGAGTGTCCCAGCTTTATGTAATCTTGTATACAAGTAAGCTTGTGCCGAGGACAACTTGATTAATGGCACATTTAAACATATAACTGTGTATTCTAGATGGGAACAAAATCTTGGTATGTTTACATAGACTTGGCCGTCTATCTAATTCAATATTCAGCATATGTGGCAGATCTATTTACATATCACAGGTTTGGAAGATGAATCTTAAATGTATCTCTCATGACAAAAATACATGAAAGATAATACATAAAATAAACGTACATCAAGTTCAAAGACCTCCAAAAATGTAATGTTTTTAGATATTTGATACGTCATATACATTATTTCAATGAAAGTATCAGTAACAAATTTGCCTTTAGTAACGTATTTATTTTGTAAAAGCCTTCACTAAGAAAGAAAAAAACGAACTTTAATATTATATGTATTTAGATGTAGACTTATGACGTTGATAACTGACAGGTCAGGCGTTTTTTATTTTCAATTATGGTAATATTAGACATATTTCTGTCCGATGGTGTTAATTTATGTGGGGAAAACATGATGGCTCCAAACATAAGTGGTATCGCGGGACGAAAATGAATTCTGTAGTTATTGAAACATGAAATAATGTCGATGGTGTGGCATTTTATAGGCCATACATTACTATAGTAACGTGAACTTCTTTTGAGTAAAAAGATAATAATGTCTACCTCCACAGCTCAAATCCTTGTAAATAGGACAATAGGCTACAACCTCTTTAACTGTTACTGTTTTTCCTATATTGCTGGACCCAACCATGAAAAGTTAAATATATTTGTTTTACAATTGCTTAACCCTTTTTCAATTATGTATTTTGATCAATTATTATAATATCATGTATTTGTTTTGTGATAATATACATTACAAACACATTTTATTCTTAAAAGTGACTTATTGGGCCATGGGGGTCGGGTGTCAATTTGTTTGTAATTACTAATTTGTATTATGATTATGGTAATAGTAGACATATTTCTGTCCGATGGCGTTATTTGATTATGGTACACAAAATCTGTATGAAAATTCTTTGAAAGCATAAAATGCAAACAGTCAAAATAATAGCAAACTCGGTTTGATTGAAGTCTGTTCATGAAAGGTAATGGGATGTGAAAGACCTCTCACGCTCCCAAGCCCCGGCTTATGTGTAACTCTATTGCAGTGATGATCCCAAAGGACCCACAAATATAACACACGGCACTTAAAGATTGCATTTAATGATAGTTAATAAAATTTGCATGAAGATCCTTTGAAAGCATAGATTGCAACCAAGCAAAATAATAGCAGACTATAACTAACAATTTAATTATTTACTTACTTACTTATTTTGGTATTCTTAATTTCAAGGAAAGAGTTGAAAAGTGTCTGCAACTTTAATAATAAGAGCACGATCATATCGCCCAATTTATACGTCCCAGACATGATGAACCCCAATCTTACAGCATGATATCACGCGATCGTCATTTTTATGTTGCGTAAAATCCATTAGTGTTATTGTAATGAGACTCATCGATCTATTTTCTTTATTAGTTCCGTTGTAGAATAAACAAAATGTAACTGTTTCTCCAAAAGGCGTTCGTTTTCTTGGGTATAAAGTCGCAAAGACTATAGCTGAGGCCAAATATTGACTTTGCAATTGTTATCAAGAAAGACATCAAGTGCCTCCTCGGGAATTAGTTGAGACATGGTCGGAACGACCGACGTTCGTGCAACTTCTTCATATGAGGAACCCACTGAAGTGAGCTGAAGTGAGGTGCAAATGATTCAAAATAAGATACCTTAACCGCTAGACTATGGATGCAATATCCATTCTGACAAGTAAATAAACATTCGGGATTTTGTGCTCGGCTTTATCATTATCTTTTTTTGTCCTTTGTGATCATGGAATCCATTCAATTGCACAACAATAGAATTCCGCGTAACCCAGCGATATGATGTGAACGGTACTGCACTTTTCATTACCGCTCATTAACAAACTCAATCAAACCGAGTCTGCTATTATTTTGCTTGCTTGAATTCCGTGCTTTAAGTTTCCTTTATATAGGTAATTGGCAGTTTCAAGGCGGTGCCCCTTTTTCAAGATGCTTTTTGTCCGATAAGAAATAATGAACATCATGTCTCTACATAACTGTGTTTTCCAACCCAAATAGAGTCAGTTATGATACCCTGTTAGCTTGAACAAGCTTGAACAATTTTGTTTAATGAGTAATGCAACATGTTTATACATGTACTGAGGCCTAGCTGGACTTGTTACAGTGGCGTTTTGTGATTGTTTGTTGATGGGTTCATCATAATAACTATGTTTATGTATTGAACTGAAAAATACGCTGCTTTTCAAGGAATTACAAACTAGTGTATCATTGAAGGTTACATGTGCACCGCCGTATGAACACATCTGCGGATGTCTCTAAATTGTTTTTGGTACTTGTAACATGTGTAAATGTTGAGTTCTGCTCAACCCTGGGCTAGAGGTTGTGGACGGTAACTTGCATTTCCACTACCGTCCATGAACAGGCTCAGTCAAACGAGCCTGCAACAGTTTCTTTTTTGTTGTGTTGTGCAACCTGTGGAGTTTTCACTTTTTCCATTTTCTAAGAGCGCAAATATTTGTTTGATGTAAATTAGCATCGAAAAGGAACTATAAATCCTGAACATTCAAACTGCCTGGCAAGTAACAAAATAACCAATAAAGCAGCATCAGTATTGCTGAATCATAAATCTTAATTAACATTCGAATGATCATCGTTTTACACTGAGTAATGCAAATTACATACACGGGAAAGAGATGTTGTCTAAACATGATAAGTCCAAGAGAATGATGCATACGCGCAATACCATGGCAATGACAGCGCGCATTGTTTATACCACGTGTAAAAACAAGTAATATTCCATGAAGAGTCACGGCATACCTGTAATGTCGATCAGTATTGATGTAAAGATATTGGTGCTATTTAAACATCGATTGTGGAGTAACAGAAACATTATTCTTTTTATACAAATATCAAGTGTAGATATTCAGATTTATTAGGTTCAAAATGTGGAATTAGTGGTTTAATTCATCGGATTATCATTGCTTGAATGCATTTTATTGGCATCGCGTTTTACTTTTATATCTTTGTGAAATTATATTAGTGTTGTTCCGTGTTATTCTTTGTAGTAAAGTTTATATAACATAGTTGCATTAATGCAAACCATGACTTTAATTTGTAATGCCTGCAGAAATGAATAACACCAGTGTGGTACGAGTTAAAGAAAAACCATGCACTTGCAAATAACATTTAAACTTGATTAACTGAAAGGAAATATAAAAACGCTTGCATCTTAGCTCAAAACCATATTTTTTCAAGAGTTTTTTGTTTATACAAAATCACTTGAAGAAAATGGAGAAGGAAAATAAAAAGTTCAACCCTTCGTCGATTGTGTCTTCCGTTGAATCACATATCCGACATCCGGCGCCGAAATATTGTGAGGAAGATATAAGTGTATTGATTCTTTCTATTAACCGCGGATCTCCTTTAACACAGAAGGGTTTCATGTCAATATAAAAAAGAAATATCTATTGCATTTCAGATTTTGAATGCAGCTTCTTGATAAAATTTCAAGTACAAAGTTATCAATAAACACAAAGCTTAATCTTGACTGTTTAAGACCATTATCAAAGCAACATATTGGTAAAGTTTCCAGTACAATTTGGAAATAACTATTAAGACAATTCTCGAAGCAACATTTTGGTAAAGTTTTAAGTACAATTTGTAAGTAATTCTAATTATCTAAGAAAATGATAAAATGTACAGCGGTATTGAATTAATAGAACGGCAGCCATCATCGTTATTTTATTCCTGCAAATATTAATATAGATAGCCTTTCTGGTTCTAATGATGAAAGTATTAATGTGAATGTATTTAGGAAATGTATACATGATTTAATGTAAGGCATATTATTGATATCGAATATAAAATTTTAAAGAAATGAAAAACCAAATTTTTCATAAATCAGTGAAAAATTTGCTTTTTCTATACGACAGGATTTTCATATTTATGTTTTTCTCTCTTTCTACCATTCATATAGCGATGCCACATTGATATTAAAGAACGAAGCAGTTTCAGGGAAGTCAATACTCCGGTATATCGAATAACCAGCGTCGTATAACTAACTGACAGTGAACATTGAGTGTTTGGTCTTTTGATGACAGTTAGCTTTTAGCTTCTAAAAAGTTATTGACATGTTATCTGGAAGGTAAACATGAAACATTTATTTTCGCAACTTTTAATGTTTTAGACAAAACTAAGCTATACATATGGAAAAGAAATTAGACAAAACTGAAAGGTAGATAAACACGTGTTGATTATGTGTGGTATTTTTCTATTGTTATGTTGTAATTGTTGGTTATTGATCAAGATAACTGGTTGTTTTCAAAGCCATTTAACGAGTTAATATATAAATACTTAATTTCCTTTATATCCGTTTGTTTGCCTGTGTTTGATAGCAATACCAGTACGACTTCTGAATGAACGTTGGTGTGGTTTTCTCGCATGTTTTATTAATTACCAATGTTGACAGTAACTATCACAATGTGGTAAATTCTTTACCTAGAATTTCCTACCAAAATGCTTCGAGAAAGTATTACAGTTATCACAGTTATTTAGAAAAACCGCCAAATGAGAATACTAAGTAGAATCATTCAGTTATAGTCTAAATGTAGGATGATGAGTTAAGGAGGTAGGTTACCTTCATATTCGTATGTGCGCATGTCCAACCGGAAGCTAACGTGACGATTTACGACAACGTTTACGACAAATTAAATGTGTTTGTATATTCATTCTCCTGAAAACAAATCATGAACCTGCCTCCGATCTGATACTTTATGGTTTAATAATGCAGAAATAATGAATCAATTGCCGCAGAAACGCTTCAAAACAATGTTGCCTTAAAATGACGTCAATGACGTCATGACGTTACGTGTCAGTTACCGCGCAAAATTAATAGATTTTATCTTGAAAGTACGTAATTCTGTGCATTTTCTTTATTTTAACTATCTTCAAATAACAAATATTTGCTGAAATATTTGTTATGAATCTTTTGCTCTGAATAATCATCAATATTTTGCTTCTTTTATGTAGTTAAATTGAAACGTTATGCGGATTGTAAGAAAATGGATGATGGTAACCAATGTTATTTGGAATATAGTTGGATGAAAGGTTACTTGTAACGGCCATTTTCAAATAAAAAATCTAGCAGTTTGATTTGTAATACCTATTTTTCAGGTTCCGTTGATAATTTGTTACTTATATACTAAAACTAAGAGCTAAAATTGTTCAAATTTCAGTAGAAAAATGTGGTTCATTGAATTTAATTGATGTTACCATGGAAACGAAGCCCGTGACCTATGTATCAAAATGTAAAATTCAAAAGCGTTGACACTGGTCTATTTAAGAAACACAGCTTCGGCTTTTTATTTTCATTTCAACAATATCCATGAGAAAAATAGCAGCATGCTGAACGATTTTTCCATGAAAAATGCCAGACGAGGGGTACTGCCGTATGTATTCTAAGCTGTGAAATTTGTTTGAATCAATGCAAATAACAAGAAAATATAACTTACGTTAGAAATAATATGTTTTAAAGCTACATTAACTAGAATGATAATCTTATTCAATATTTTTATAAGAAATTTCGACAAAAAGCAAGATATAAGCTATTTTAAACATCTCTGTTGCCATGGTTACTGTAAACTTTAAGAAAAATAGGGTACCATGTAAAGTGCTTGGTATTTTGCTTATAATATTTCCCAAATATTCCATGTTGGTAATTAACAGAATGCCACTTAAGCCGTCGAAAACCCCTATTTTTATACATAGTTGTTTTAAAATGAGAGAAAATGCGTTATCATGGAAACACAAGCCCCGCGACATATACATTTAAAGCTTATATTAGAAGGCTAACGTGCATATTAGTAAACTTATCAATTATGCAGACTTCTACGGATATCAATGAAACTAAAATACACTGAAAAGTGTTAAATATCCGTATTTTCCTTCTTCTTTCAATATGAAATACCTTTAGATGGTCATGTTCTTCAAACCTGGATAAAAAATGAATTTGAATGGACAGAGACAAACGAAATTGAGATTGTAGCAGGTAAAACTTCATATTACACGAAATACAAACAAATGCTGTGGTTAAACTAACTTGAATTTACCCTTGTAACAAGGTAACCTACCTCCTTAAGGGCATGTTTATATATATCGTAATCGTCTTAAAGATTTTATTCCAAAGTAGCTGAAACAGATATTAAAACATACATGGAAATAAATCCCGCCAACTAGTGGCCATGTATTTTACAACTCAAACAGTGTAAACAGTTGAGGAAAAAATATTGTTTTGACAGTTTGATTAACAAGAAAAATAGAGAAAAATGTCACAATGATGGTGGCTATGCTTTGTAACAAATCTAGAAGGCATTAACAATTTTTGGAGTGTTTAACCCGAATGAACGATTTTTTGAAATATGTCTGAAGTATTCTGTGACCAAACACGCTGTTTAAGAACAGAAGACTTCCAAAGTGGACACTTCGTGCGTATACACCGAATATGGGAGACAGTTTGAGCAGTGTCAGGCCCTCCGATGTAACTCATACATACACAACCAATAAGATAATATAGTACCACAGAAAACACTTACGGATCTATTATAGCAAATTACTATTTTCTTTATATAGTTAATACTTATATACCATTTATTTTCACATCAATCAAGAATAATAAGAAAATAATCCGAATTTCCAAAGGAAAAAAACAACACTGGAAGCATTAATCCGCCAAATGTTAATGAAAACAATATTTATATAGCAAAGGTAAATCCTACTTGCTGATATACAAACAGTCACGATTATTAAACTACATATTTGTAGGAACTTGTGTAGTAACAGTCGATTGTGATCAAATGAAAAAAAAGGCGTTTGCTATTTATTAGAGAACTGTTGCAATGACATAGTCAGTGAGCCAGTCAGATAGTGTGTCAGTCAACAGTTTTCAAGTCAGTTCGTGTGCATCTGTGTGAAAGTCAACAGTGTTCCTGTCAACAGTGTGCCAGTCAGTCTGTATGACAGTCAGACAATGTGCCAGTCGATAGTGTAATAGCCACCCTGTGTGTCAGATAGACAGTGTGCCTGTCGGTCTGTGCGCGAGTCAGTCTGTGTGCCAGTCATACAGTGGACAAGTCAGACAGTGTGCTAATCAGACGGCGTGCTCATGCTCATTTGCGTATATGAATATTCAGTATTATATGAGTTCTTTAATGTATCTTTTTGTAGTTATAAACTACGGTCAGTTTTGTTATAACTATGTAGAAATTTAATAGTCCTTTTCAAAATTATATAGATAAGTATACTGATAAAGAAACCAACATGTGAAGATATTTCGCGACGCGAATAATATATCATAAAGCAACCTTCAATTTCCGTTAAACTTGTTCCACTCCTGCTATTACACTTTGCTGTTTTGCATGAAACGGTTTGCCGATATTTATTTCCATCGGTTTTAAATAATTTTTAAAAAATAAAATTCAAAAATGGAAATCTATACGCCATTTATTTTCTCCGCTGTATGTTGTTGACATATTTTTGTTGTTGGGGTTAACGTCACACTGACATAATCATAGGTCATATGGCGAACTTTCAGCTTTTGTTTGTTTTATGGAGGAAAACCCCATGTACCCGTCCGGGCAATATTTCTTCACAGAAATAAAATTTGGAAAGTAGATCCCTCGGAAGCACCGAGAACAAGGCAGACAGTGAAAATTGCACACTCGGTTTGATTGAGGCTGTTCTTGAGCAGAATTGGAAAATGCAACACTGTCCACGCCCCTTAGCACCGGCTTAAGCAGTATTCAATCTTCAAATCTAAATACCCTTCGTAAGCTAGCTGGATGGTTATCTAACATGAAAGAAAAGGTCTACACTCAAGCGAGTTGCACGTGGTTTGACACAAGCGACCTTCATCACTCGGCCACGAAGACTATTTGCTGATAAAACAGATGCTATGCAAAACGTTGTAAATATCGTGTAATTAGTATCAGTATACTAGTTTATCTTTATTTTGTTATTTAAAAGCGGTAGTGTTTTGAATAGATAGATAGTATGTGTCAAATAGCATACTGCAATGGTGAGTAGATACAGCAGGCATGGGTACCAAGGCATCATTCGTAACTGAGT